>NC_090730.1:137795392-137800392 GCF_036898095.1 Palaemon carinicauda
TTCATTGGGAACACAAAAATCCGCATACATCATAAAGGATCTAAAAGGTTTTCTAACTTAAATTTTCACAATTAAAATTTGGGTTCAATGGACACTCAAAGAAATGGTGAATATACGGAAACTCAAGTGTAGCCCTATTTATAGTATAATGATAACAAAAAGTGAATAGAGAAGTGAATAGATTTAGTATCATTAATACCTAATGAACAGAATTCATAACAGAATTGCATACCATATTACTTCTGAATCACAGGTCCCAAACTGAATTTGGACCAATGATGGCTGAAGCAGCATTGTAATAATGATTGATTTAATTTAGCATTAACAAAATTAAATCCAAATATTGTATCCGTCAACAAAACAGGAATACAGGATAGGAAAATTATACATGAGATAAACTTTCAGGATACAAAGCCACTTGTATGTTGATTGATTAGCAGACTGGTTGCAATGACTATTGTTATTACCACCATCATTGTTATTCTTTTCAGCCAAGCTACAACCTTAACTGGAAAAAAGAATGATACAAGCCCAAGGGTTCCAATAGTAAAAATAGTTAGTGCGGAAAAGAAACTAAAGTAAAGAAGAATCTATAATTAATTATAAAACAATACATCAATATACAAAACAACGTTAAATAGACAAGTAATAGTTACTCTATGAAACAAGACTTGCGTTAAGCTTGTCAACATAAAGGCCTTTGCAACAAGCTTAAACTTCTGTAGTTCCACCGATTCAACAATTTGATTATTGCATGATTGGGTCACAGCCAGAATAAAACTCCTACAATAGAATACTAGCACTGGACCTTTTGAAGAAAAGACACAACTATTAGAATTACAAAACATACCAGGACATGGTGGATAGTATAGTCTAAGATCTAAATGCAATGGATGCCAGTCAGAATTATGAAAATTCTTATTCAGTGTGCACTACTGAGCTATTTGACGACAGTAACGGAAATTTATGTCAAAATCAGGAAAAAATTCCGACCCCAAGTTTTCGGTCTTCAATTAAAGATGATTCAGCTGCTGGACGGTGCACACCGGGCTAGAAAACAATATCTAAAATAAGATAGGAGTCCAAAAATCTTTAAAAACCTTTGTTAAGATATCTATTTTTTGTGCAGTTGAAGAAAGAAAAGATCGGTGTTGTTTCTCAAAAAGTGAATTTACATTCGAGAAACAAACTACAGTTCTGAATGAGGCGCGTTTAGTTAAAATAAAAATCTTGTCGATGACAAGACTGCGTGGGGAGGGTTATTCGTCTTAGATCTATTAACAATCATACTTTGAGTTTTGTTCAAGTTAATTTCATCCCTTTTAATTTAGACCAAGCACAAAGATGATCTAGATATTTGCTAAGGGATTCTACATAAAGAGATGGGATCAATGCTAAGAGAATAGCATCACTTGCATATGCAACGAGCTTGTTTTCCATGACAAATAGGAAAACTAACAATCGGAAAAGTAAAGGGCAATGAACACTATCCTAATGAACACTAAAGACTAGATGTCTTTAGTCAATATAATACTCTTCAACATCTCTACAATATTTTGGTCAAAAAATCAATAATAATACTAATAATTGGGCCATCGACTCCCTTCTGTTAAAGTTCGAAAACGGGCCTCATGATTAATACGATAAAAAAGTACTAAAATTTAAAACCAAATTCATAAGAACTTCACAACCAGAATGAATACAAAGAGAATAAAAGTACATGCTGAAGGTGAAATTTATACATTTATAATTGGACGATAATTTCTATAGTATATTTTCAGCATTTTTTATGTTTTACAGAAGTACACATTAAATGATGCAGCTTCTAGAACATAAATTATAAATTCAAAGTTCTACAAAAAGATAACAATCGAGCAATTTATCATTATACTTTCTCCTAATTCTCCCATTTATTTAATCATCTCTAATGTCATCGGATATAATATGATCAGCGAAATGGAACCATGTATTGTCTGTGAAAGGTTAAGGGCTTCCCTCGATGAGTCTTAATCGTTTATGGAATTGAGGATAGAACTGAAATGTTGGTCTCACATCAACGTAATTGCCTCGTTTTCGACAACTCCCCTCCTACTCTTTGCGGTCGTTTGCTGATCTTAGAATTTCTAAATTTTATGGACTTTCATTGTTCAGGGTAATAACCAGTGTATTTTTTAAGGCATCTGGCTCTTCATTGTTCATTTATTCGACTGATGCCTTTTAAAGAAATTTCGAAATGGACAATAACCTTCCGTCCTCACTTCACTCCGCATTCTCTACAGGTATAAACATAATAAAACATTAAATTGCATTATAGCGCACCGTGCCGGTTGACCCTATGCATTATAGCGCACCGTGCCGGTTGACGCCAGGTTTATTTTTCTAATGAATCATACTTTTTAAAAAACAATTTATATATAACATCACATTCTAATAGCTTCTACAAACTTCTGTACTGATATAGCAGTGCATATTTAAAACAAAATGAACAAACTTTCAAATTAACATATAAGCCTCCTCTGCCGCCCAGGAAAAACCATAGATAAAAAACAAAATCTCAAGTTTTGAAAAAACTATGGAAACCTGTGTATCCACGGCAATAATGCAGAGTAACTCAAATTTGAGTGGTGGAACCTCACTCTTGTACTATTAATAAATAATAATGATAATAATATTAATAATAAATTCGACTTGCTCGGGCTAGCGTGCGCTAGAAAGTGACCACTTACTAAATACCTCTTCAAACATTGAATACGTTTCACCCAACACTAAATTCTCATTGGCCACTGCCTACATAACAACTGAACTTGAGTAACAAGACACTTAAGATCTGCTTACATGTCGTTAGGACAATTATTTTTCGCTATACTTCGTAACGCGAAAAAATTCTATTACTAGTATCGCGACGCAAACCCCTCTGGATCTACTCTATTCCTTTACAGACATAGTAAATAACCTTCATTGACAGTGTAAAATAAATATTTGACCAGGCCGCCTCATCCTTAGCCCATCATCCCCTATATAACAACGAGCAAGTGTCTGAATACGTGTATATATATATATATATATATATATATATATATATATATATATATATATGCATATATATATATATATATATATATATATATATATATATATATATACATATGTGTGTGCTGAGCGGCCGGGGAGACAAGAATAGTCATACCATGGTGAGATGGGCTATCCACAGAGGTACATTCGGAAACCAGAATCTCTCACAAATTGCAAAACCAGCGGGTTGTAGTTAGGAAAGGGGGAGGGGTGGGAAGGGTTGAATCTGTGCGTGCGTGCATATCCATTTAAGCATTAAACCGCCATTTTTGACAGATCGCGTACACTAGTTTTGAATATTACCAGCACGCAGTCTAAAGGGGCGTCTCCTTATAATGAATAAAAAGGAATACACTAATTATATACTAAAAGAATGAACTCAAGATCACCATACGTTGGTTAATTCAGCAGTGGGAGTTGTTCCAAAGTACGATTCTTGTAGGGTAAAGTTTGACAGCAAGTTAGCTATGGTTGCAAGACTAAAGGCCATCCATAGCTTTCTGCCGCCTCCTAAAGTCCCAGCTAATGGCCGGAGGTCGTTCATTTAGAAGTAGGCAGCAGGGCGGGAGTGAACATTAGACGTTACATATAACAGCACGTGATAGTAAGTTGTTCCAAGCTCAAAGCCAATATGGCTCTTCATAGTGGAATTGTGTAGGTTGTGTGATGCACGACAGAAGGCCATACTATTAGTGCGAATGTGGAGGGACGCAGGAAGGAATAATCAACGCTGATTTGAAAGGACACATTCCGGCAGAAGCGTACTGGTTCATAAATGAAAGAAAAGTGTAGCGGGTAATGAACATTTGCCATCCATAAAAAAAATTATATATCTAAATATAAAGTCATGTATTGTGCTTTGAAATGAACCTATCACTGATCATACATTACTGATAAAAATTCTCGTGACTTTAACAAAAAAAATTGGGCAATTGGAGGATGGGTAAATTTATTGATCTATTAAGTAATACTTTCATAATGACGTTGTTCAGGACACATGCAAAAGGGGCATCTTTTTCATACTAAAATGTTTTCTCTGACTTCCATAGTGAACTTAAATATGAACCGAAATGTTCAGACATCGAATCGCTGATGATAAGATAGTTCAAAAGACGTCTGTAAGAATCCCTTTGAAATTTTTGAGGAACTTACCTAAGATCAGCTTATTCTTCTCCAGAACATGGAGGTTACACGAAAAAAATAAAGCTTATAGTATCTTTATGTTTCACATCGGTAAAAAGTTATGAATGAAAACCGTTTGGGTTGTGAAAGAGAGAGAGAGAGAGAGAGAGAGAGAGAGAGAGAGAGAGAGAGAGAGAGAGAGAGAGAGCATCTTGAAAAAAAAAATGCATATCCCTTCATACACATAAATGCACTTCACCTGAATCGCTCAGCCTCGATCTCAGGATGGCGTGAAGGCTTCGCAAGAAAAAACCAAACCCGGACGTCAGGTGGATTTTCCGATTCTCAAACCCGCCAAGACTCTCGGAGAGCGAGGAGGGAAAAGGATATTTCTTTTAGAACCCGGCCAGTCCAGATACACGAATAACAGCTTCATCCTGTGCAAGTTCGAAGAGTCAAGAAAGTACTCCTTGTACTGCATGGGCTGGAGAAACGTACAGTACTTTGGCTTAGGTAAAATAAACTGAATACTTGTAAGTTCTATACATACATACATACATACATAAATACATACATACATGTTTAAAAAAAAAAAAAAAGTTAAAGCACAAAAATAACATTTTAGGTAGGACCACGTATATCACGTAATGTGAGAGAGAGAGAGAGAGAGAGAGAGAGAGAGAGAGAGAGAGAGAGAGAGAGAGAGAGAGAGAGAGAGAGAGAGAGAGAGCCTAATTTCGGAAATTATTCTGCACTTCAATCAGGCGTTTATGGAGTAATTTGAACAGAACCTAATACGAGGCAAT
>NC_090730.1:137807892-137815392 GCF_036898095.1 Palaemon carinicauda
AATTGCAGGAAATAAATTTCAAGATTTAAAACCCAAAAGATCACCAGCAATTGACTCGAGTATTTCAAATCTTCCCACCCCCGAACCGGACAAGCAAATCGATATGTGAATATCGACTACTGCATCTCATGCATCGAAGGCATGTTCGCTCAAACACCTGTTACAAATTGAAGTATGAATAAATGAAAGCGGCGCTGGCTTGCGTGACCTTAGCGTGACTAGGTACCGCGTGTAATAATGATAATAATTTCGTAGTGCCACTTACTGATACAAAGTCTGCAGCTACTAATAATCAATCTCGCCGCCTTTTCCTTCGATGTCTTCACCGTTTGTTTGAAGAAACCTAAAGATGGGAATACAATTCCTTCCACGAATCTCTTCGTTCAAGAATTTTTAAAATATCACTCAATCATTTCACTGAATATCAAATATGCTTAAGTAACAAGGGCTCGTTCTGTGGTAGCTGTAATTGTAATTTAGTATAACTACTGTTTCCTCAACTACTTTTTTCTTTTATGTAGGAGATTAAATTCAGTTAAAATAGCCGTTAACATCCGTACGAGTATATATATATATATATATATATATATATATATATATATATATATATATATATATATATATATATATATATATATATATATATACAGTATATATATATACATATATATATATACATATATACGAATATATATATATATATATTGATATATATATAAATATATATATATATATAAACACACACACATATATATATATATATATATATATATATATATATATATACAGTATATATATATATATATATATATATATATATATTTATACATATATATATACATATATACGAATATATATATATATATATATATATATATATATATATATTGATATATATATATTGATATATATATATATATATATATATATATATATATATATATATATATATATATATATATATATATCTCCGGACACGCCACCTCTCCCCGTTCCTCAAGCCTAGCACAAAGGGGAGAGAGAGAGAGAGAGAGAGTAGTCGCACCCTGGTGAGAGAGGGGTGCGTGTGCATGTGTATGCATATCTATCTAAATATTTAATCGCCGCTTTTGACGGGTCACGTACGCTAATTAAACATCAAAACTTAAAAAAAAAACACAATCGTCAAACAAACGTAGCATAGTTCTCAATAAAGGTATTAGCATTCCTAAAGAGACAGACACTGCAAGCGCTGTCAAGGTATGCATGAGTGAGATCATTAAGACCAATTAGACAATAACTCACTATTTAACAAGTGTGGGATATAAGATGAATAAAATGAAATAGTAGTCCAAATACACTGAAATAACTTTAAACAACATTAAAATAAACAAAATTACCGAGTTAATAAATACCAGCTCGCTAAAAACAACAGGTGCAAGGAATAATATAAAAAAGAAAAGAAAATGACTGACATCCCAAAATTGAATTATTGCCTCTGGGTTTCCACAACTTAGAGAAACAGAGAGAGAGAGCGAGAGAGATTATTGACGCACACAAACAATCATAAAACTTTTGGAATTTATTATCCTCAGCTTGGCAATTGATTATGGGCTTGAGCCGTGTTTGCTGTGCCAATAGGACAAAATTAGTGCCTGGCCAAATATTTACCCTTTATGCTCGAACAATACTCGCGTTTCTCATGCCATGAATGAGCATGCATCACGGTAACAGGCAATACCGTCAATCTAAGAAGAGATTGTTTTATCAAATCATTTTCAGTGATGCAGTATTTTTCTCTTTCGTCATGTGTGATTAAATTATCTTCAGGGAGGTAATCTTTATCTTTTGCTAATTCAAACCAATTGACATTCTTCTTCTTCAGTCAGGTTTCTCTGACTTTAATCTCCTTCTTTTTTTACTTTTATTTTTTTCTTTTCGTGACAAACGCTTCGTTTACAAGTCTCAAAAAACTATTTCCATTCATTGTTCCACCTCTCTGATTCTTCTTTTATTTTCCTCCTCCTTCGGTAAATGCAATATGAAAGCAGACAAGGGTTTCCTCGAACTTTGAAAAGCTCTTCGGGACCTCTTTCTTTTTCTCTTAGTTCCCTTGAGAATCTTATCGACTTCACAATATCTCATAAGCAGCTTGTAAATCTTAGAAACCTACCAGAATTCAAGAGAAATTATTCTCGCATTTTTATCTAAATACCTTTATGCATTAAATACTTTAACTCGCACCCGAATTCCTTATCTGCAATACTTTTTCCTTTAATTTGAGTTACCTTTTTAGTCAAATGTTTTCAGTCATTAAACTATCGTCGTGTCTATTAAAATTAGTATATGTATGTGTATATATATATATATATATATATATATATAAATATATATACATATATATAAATATATATATATATATATATATATATATATATATATATGTATATATATATTAATGTAGCATAGTGTATGATAAACTCTCATTGACGCGAGGGTCCGAGTACAATATTCCGGAAGGAGGAATAACGATTCGCACAAGTTCTGTTTAACAAATCACTGACTGTGTTGACCTAAGCTGTGAATAATGTAGTAGATCGCATTATACCGTCATAAGTTATTGGACAAGTAACACCCAAAAATATTTCGCGAGAATACATCCTTACTTGTCCTGTGATTTATAGCGATAAAATACGATCTACCATTTCTGATTAAACAAATTCAAAGTATATTATTCACAGCTTATGTCAACACACAGAGATTTGTTTAATACTCTTCCTTTGGGAATTGTACTCAGACCCTCGCGCGTCAGTGGGATGTTTATCATACACTATACCGCCCATTTATTTACTCTCAGTAATACAAAAAAAAAGCCACGATCGTGTTATGCGGAATAGAAAGACAGTTAGACTTTAATCAACCAAGAGAACAGGCAGGCTTTAGAAGCGGGTATTAAACAACTGACCATACCCATGTAATTAACCAGCTAATGAAACAAACAGAACAAGACGAACCATTACAATATGTATGGCATTTATAGATTGAGAAAGCTTCTGATCCTGTCAAAACTTCAGCAGTAATGAAAGGTCTTCTGAAGCAAGGAATAAATGAATCTTACGTTAGAACACTTGACGATATATATAAGGAAGAACATCAACCATAAAATTACATAAAGATAGTGAAAAAAAGATTGGGAAAATGTAAGAATTAACATTATGCCAAATACCTTGACAATTTAAGATTTGCAGATGACATACTTCTATTTAGTGAATCATGGGAGAAATTTAAAAAGAAGATAAAAAATTTCAATAGAAAAAGCAGAAATGTATAACTGAAAATTAATATGAGTAAAACTAAGATAATGTTCAATGAAAATGCAGAGACAACAAATAATGGTTATGGACGAACCTCTAGAGATTATTATTGAATATAAGTAATTAGGATATACAATAAGTGTTTCTCTAGGATATAGGACCAACCAGTATTAAGTTATGCATCAGAAACTTGGAGCCTTACTAAAGCCTTAGAACATGAGCTAGTTACAACTCAAATAGCAATGGAAAGAACAATGATCCAAATAACACTAAGAAAGAAAAAAAAGAGCAACACGCATAAGAGTACGTATGAAAAAGAAATGGACATGGACAGGACATATAATGAGAATAACAAATAGATGGACATTAAAAATAACAGAATGGGTCCCTAGGTATTGCAAAAGAAGCAGGGGAAGGAAAAGAGGACGGATTGACAAGATAAGACAATTTTCGGATATAGACCGGCATAGAAGACCATAAACCGACGGAAGTGGAAGGACATGTCTGAGGCCTTTGTCCTGCAGTGGACTAGTTATGGCTGATGACTATATATATAATATATATATATATATATATATATATACATATATATATATATATTGTATATATACATATATATATATACATATCTATATATATATATATATATATATATATATATATATATGTGTGTGTGTATATATGTGTGTGTGAGTGCAGAAGAACCACATGAAAAAATGAGAATATAAAGAATCCTGACTAATTTCGTGTTACTTCTTTTAGAGGACTTTTGAAAAAGACCCAACTAGTCAGGATTCACTCTTTTATTTTAATTTTCCTTATGGGTCTTTTGCATATTGCATATTAGCATCAGAAGTCCCTGTGAGTTTTACACATACACACAGACACATATATACATACACACACACACACACACACATATATATATATATATATATATATATATATATATATATAAATATATATATGAATTTATATATACAGTATATATATATATATATATATATATATATATATATATATATATATATATATATAGCATGACATGTCCCTATGAGTTTTACACATACACATATGATATAGATATATATATATATATATATATATATATATATATATATATATATATATGAATATATATATATATATATATATATATATATATATATATATATATATTATATATATTTATTTATTTATTTATATAGATGCATATATATATGTATATATATAAATATATATATATATATATATATATATATATATATATATATATGTATATATATGTATATATATACATTATATATATATATATATATATATATATATATATATATATAAAGTCGGTTGAAGTAAAGCTTTAGCCTTTTCCTAGACGCATTTGACACTCCAATTACATTTCTTCTTTTTTTTCTCCATCATTATCGTGTTCTTGCTTCCATCCGCCTGAAAATTACGAACCACCAGCAGTTCCCGTCGCCTACGTAATCCACGGTCTAAATTACATTTCACAAAATTATTTTACAGCTCAATTACGTCACCTTAACGTAATTTCCCAGGCAGGAGACAGCCTGATCTGACGACCTCTCCACGCCATCTGGAGACCTAATTACTTCACTCCCAAGAGGAACTTTGGGATTATTATCGGTGAAACTCCTCAACGCGCAGGGTCCTTTTGCAATTAGCCCTCGGAGGACTCAGGCTATCCTACTGAAGGATCAACGATCTCCTTGTTTGGCCTACCCCACTGTTTATTTGTGCCGCGTATATAAAAATCACCAGGTACTGTTTATCCACGTATTATACGCAAAAACAACCTGGTACTGTTTCTCTGCATATGCAAAACACCAGGTACTGACGCAGGAATATAAGTAGCCATCACGCAGGAAAAAATAATTACGTCGTAATTGGATAATTTCAACTTGATTGTCAATCGTGCTGTTTCACGGTTTTATTTCAGTAACCGAACAGCATTTTTCCTGTCTCCGTTTCCTATAGTCTTGAAAATAGTAATGTATATATATGTATATATATATATATATATATATATATATATATATATATATATATATATATATATATATATATATATATATATAAATGTATTTATATATATACATGGGAAATCATATTTTTACCCACTGTTTTGAACAATCGCGGATACGTGAACTAAAAATCAGGGTCGATTTGATTCATGGCCTGGGAGGCAGTAACTGAACCCTAAAACCGACGTTCAAACGTTTCAAATAAACAAGTTCTTTCTTCTTTCTGCTGATAAATCCCCAAGGAATTGAGGGGGGGGGGCTAGGTTTAGCTTTCCCCCTCGCCAGTCTACTACTGATTGCTTTGTTGGCAGACCTTTCCAGCTGGCTGGAGAGATTAAAAAATAATGCACGTAAAAAAGAAGGCTCTAAGGGATACTCCTCAGATTTGGATGTTTTCACACAAAACTCTGACACATTTTATAAAATTCAGGTTCCAATTACTTCTTTCGTAGTAATTTTGGGGTTCCATTTTTTTATTAATACTTCCATGAATTGACTGTTTTCACATAAAACCCTGACATATTCTAAATCTCTCTGGTACTAATTATTACTTTTAAAGTTCCACTTTTACCAACATACATTCAACACTACAACGCCATTTTTCATTAAATAAACTATCTAGTGACCATTTCATATATATTTTACAAAGCAAAACACGTATTGTTTTAACTGATCTTTGCAGCTGTCGATAAATTGAATCACTAATATATACACGATAAGATACGTACCTAAATATAGCACCAGGAAGACACTGATATTGATTATTATATGAGAGGGACCGACCCAGGACGGAGGAGCCTACGGTCACAATCACAGTATGTTACTAGTCCGTATAATATTTATCAGTGGGAAATACAGACTACATTTTCCCGTACAATTACACCTATCCAGGCACATACATACACACACATAATATATATATATATATATATATATATATATATATATATATATATATATATATATATATATATATATATACATAAACGTGTGTGTGTGTGTAAATGTAGCGAACTTGGGGTTAGCAATCTTATACCAACCCCCTTCAAAGGAAAAAAGTAAATAATGCAAAAATGTACATATAATTATATACACCTGAGAACAAGATAGATCAAGAAACGACTCAACGCCAATTATGAACACAAACCCCGCTTTCTTCCTGGATCTGATGAATACCTTTGTCTCCAGATACCTTGCAATCCACCGAGCTGGTATATCTTAGTCGCTACTCAAGACTTTCAAATAGTGTACAGTACACTGTTCGCACTTATCATCAACCATTCTCTCCGTGTGATCAAACCATCTTTACCTTTTTGACATGTTTGTCGTACCCCTTACGTTCATCTCCATTTGAGGTCTCCGTGCTCTTCAGATCTTATATAGCAATCTATCGTTCTATTAGTCCTTAGTACCCAAAATTTTAGCTCCATTTTTGGAGATAGCTTAATAAGCGCTTTATGTGAATAAAATTTAGTTTTCTTTTTTAAAGTCTCCTAGAAATCTTTCATATAGCTCCTCTTACCTTCTTTGCTTTATACATACATACATGGTGTGTGTGTGTGTGTGTGTGTGTGTGTGAGCACGTGTCTTTTATGTGTGCTAAAATGTCATTATTTTTAATTTTATGAACTCTAAACACAAAAAAATAGTAGCACTTACGAAGATTTACCATTTCGTCTTGGTTGTCTTCGGTCTACCCGGAATATACAAGTATGACCATAATCAAGTGATCAATCGATACCGGGAGACAGCTGCGACCTTGAGCTTAAGCATTGGAAAAAAAAAAAAAATATCAGCTCCGCGTGAAGTTTTTCTACTATAATCTTACATTTTTATTCTTGCCTTTTTCATGCTAGCTGGTCAAGCGACAGGTTCAAGTATTTTTTATTTTTCATTTTTTTTACCGACTGCTTTTCTTTACACGGAGGAAGTATCATTCATATACATTACAATGAAACAGTAATATTCTTATTCTCCTATCATGTAGTTACCCAAGTTATGAAAGATGTCTTTCACGATATTTGTACGAATATATATACTATATAACCACATTGAAAAGTGAATAATTTCCAAATGACATCAGGCAAAATTCTTACTGAACGAGTTGAAATCATATTTTGCAACTTTGAATCGTTGGGAATAAAAATATCTTCGGACTCACT
>NC_090730.1:137820392-137852892 GCF_036898095.1 Palaemon carinicauda
CTAAGGAGTTAGCGGGTGTGGACTGTCACAGAATGACCAAAACAGACGCAAGTGGAAGGACATGTCTGAAGCCTTTGTTCTGCTGTGGACTAGTAAGAGCTGATGATTATACTGTGTATATATATATATATATATATATATATATATATATATATATATATATATATATAAATGTTATATATATGTATATATATACACACACATATATATGAATGGAAATCAACAGAATATCGTGCTCAAATAGAAATAAATTTCTATCTCATACTGGGTGCGAACCCTAGTCTCTTTAATTGAAAGATGAGGTCGCTACCAATCATGCATCAGAAGTCCCTTCATTCATGATTAACAGAAATCTCGTAAAATCGAATCCTTTGACCTTTCCGTACTTATAACTGATCGTGGTAATCACTTGAAGCATGATAACAGTCTATCCTACTATTCTTGCCATACAGCATAACTGAGTCCAAGCAAATCCCGCCCCTTTGCCATATTCGCCTAAACGGTCACTGAGGATCTTTCTTTAACAAACACATTCCCCTTTTGTGTGTGGAATATCCATTTCTCCCTTTGCCCTTTCGCCTTTCCATTCCCCCTATCCTTTCCAGTTATTTCTGCCGTCAGAGCTTTGAGTTTCACCTACTTTTCCTTGCAGACACTTCGCACCTTTGTCCGCCTTTCAATCCACTTTCCTCTTTGCTTGCCATCTTTTCTGTCGCATCCTAAGCTCTCTCTCTCTCTCTCTCTCTCTCCTCTCTCTCTCTCTCTCTCTCTCTCTCTCTCTCTCTCTCTCTCTCTCTCTCTCTCTCCATTCATTGAGTACCTAAACATGCATACATATGTGTGCGTTTTATTGATGTCTGCACGACTGATGAAATTGTGACACAACTACAAAACAATTCGTTCTTTCATACACTTTCTTTATGTACAATGTTAATACATGCAACCAATTAGGTAGATGTTTTCAATTTTATTTCACACCTAAGTATACATACATACATACATACATATTTATAAATATTTATACATGCATCTGATCTTTACGCATCATACATACATAACTAAACATGTACAGTAGACATAAATATAAACTAGCTATTTAGATTTCCAGCCAGATTATACATTCGCACAGTACATAATACATAAACATCAATCTGTTCTCCGTTTCACCTGCCAATCACCGCTTGTCCACTAAACCAGACGCCGAATTAAATCACGCAACAAACTAAGCACGGACACATTTACTCGAGTCCACCGGGTTTAAAGTTGATCTAACAAGAACCCACGACCTACCGACGACGTCCAATGAGAGCCGAATCGAAACCTAATAATAATGACGGCAATAATTCGATCCCGAAGAGGGATTCCATTAGAATGCTGTATCTCTCGCCAGCACACAGGGTCGATCACCCTTATCAGCTTCAGCGAAGGGCTGGAATTATTCGTCTCCATCATATGATTTCACCTGAAGGATTTTCTATTATGTTATAATGGAAATCTCGCTTTGTCAACTCTTTTGTTGGTCTCTCTCTCTCTCTCTCTCTCTCTCTCTCTCTCTCTCTCTCTCTCTCTCTCTCTCTCTCAACTTGACCAAAGTGATGAAATTCCGTCAGATATTAAAACCTCACATGAAAGATTTGCAATTAACTGCAGGGAGAGACCTCATCTTATCAACTTTAACTTTAAGCGCTCTCTCTCTCTCTCTCTCTCTCTCTCTCTCTCTCTCTCTCTCTCTCTCTCTCTCTCAAATTCACCAAGGTGATGGAACAGTTACTTTAAAAACAGCGCATCTTTCGTGTTGTCGGCAATCGATAGATTCACATGTTATGGTAATAGCCAGTTGTTGTTGTATCTACATAGTATTAAGCATTATTCAAAACAGAATAGTATCTGATCGAGCTCTTCGTGGAAACACCATCAGTTACGATTCTGGGTACAAGAAACTTCTAAACCGCAGCCACATTTATAAAGAGAGTGAAGTTTAAATTCTAAAATAAATATATAAATAAATAACCTGGTCTCTTACGTTCCATTCCGATAACCTTCCACACGTAATGCAAGATTATTAACTTATTAAAACACTATCTTCAATTCAAGAATGATACTCAGAATGTAGTGGATTGTGGAACTGACTTGGGTATTATTATCATTATTACTTGCTAAGCTACAACCCTAGTTGGAAAAGCAGGATACCATAAGCTCAGGGGCCACAACAAGGAAAAGAGGCCTGTAAGGAAAGGAAACAAGAAAAAATAAAATATTTTAAAAACAGTAACAAAATTAGAATAAATATTTCCTATATAAACTATAAAAACTTCAACAAAACAAGAAGAGAGATAAGATAGACTAGTGTGCCCGAGTGTACGCTCAGGCAAGAGAACTCTAACCTAAGACAGTGGAAGACCATGGTACAGAGGTTACGGCACTACCAAAGATTAGAGAACAATGGCTTGATTTTGGAGTGTCCTTCTCCGAGAAGTGCGTGCGCAGATTGCCCGGACCTTGCATCCGTGCGGGGGCAAAGCTACCGCCGCCGGGTGGGCACGAAGTTCACGAACCAACCCCTAGAAGAGCTGCTTACCATAGCTAAAGTCTGTCTTCTACCCTTATCAACAGGAACAATTACAGTGCAGAAGTTAACCCCTTGAGTGAGGAATTGTTTGGTAATCTCAGTGTTCTCAGGTGTATGGGGACAGAGGAGAATTTGTAAAGAATATGCCAGACTATTCGGTGTATGTGTAGGCAAAGGGAAAGTGAACCGTAACCAGAGAGAAGGATCCATTATAGTACTATCTGATAGAAAAATGAACTTCATATGTAAAACGTCAGAATTTACGTAGTCTATTGTAGATGAAGTGTGAAGAACATTACATGAAAGGGGTCACGTGTAGCTAAATAAACTTCACTGTAACTCTATGAAGCGAAAGGAGTTACAGGATCTATGAAGCAGTGGATGTTGATTTGACATTTAATAAAATTTCAGCTTCTGAATATTCGTTAAAAATTTAATAAAACGGGATAGAAATGCTTATTTTCTATTAAATAATGTTTATCTTGTGATAATAAAATGACATTCAATGCTTTTATATACGTTATGAAAGATGAGATGAAGTTCAAACGAGTAACATCAATTATTTTATTAGACTTTCATACAATGATAATCAGACAGAATACATAAAAAACTACCAACCACACAGAGAGAGAGAGAGAGAGAGAGAGAGAGAGAGAGAGAGATAAAATTGTTCCAAAAAGTAAATCTTAAAGCAGGTTATTAATCAAATGTGGGGAAACCTCATTTTAACAACAATTTCTCCTGTATGCTACTAATTTATACAATAATATGCCACATAAAATTTATTCCTTTTGCCCTTTCATATTTTATTATACTTACGGGGAATAAATACCTTCTACAATAAATGAAAAACAAACGATTATTAAAACCAAAGGAGTAAACGATCAAATGAACATATAACTATTTAAAATAAAATGAAAACAAATGGGACAATGTTTTATATTACAATTGTATTTATTTAGAAACACAGCAACGGGAAAAAATCGGCAAATTAAGAATTTCAAGATTGCATGCTTTGGT
Source organism: Palaemon carinicauda (assembly GCF_036898095.1). Taxonomy (NCBI): domain Eukaryota; kingdom Metazoa; phylum Arthropoda; class Malacostraca; order Decapoda; family Palaemonidae; genus Palaemon; species Palaemon carinicauda. The sequence continues at coordinate 137,823,982 of NC_090730.1, forward strand.
TGTAATGCCACTGATAAAACCGAAAGATAAGCAATGATAACAAACATTGCACATACAAGAGTAAAGAAGCAAAGTTACCTTCATATAAGTATACCAATGATTCAATTATTATTATTATTATTATTATTATTATTATTTTTTTTTTTCTTAATCTTTTTTCTAAATATGTACCCGATGATATAAAAAGAACAAAATTTCATTAACCATGCTATTACATAACAATATGTGTATATGTAGAAATATAATCAGAAGGTAGTTGATGATCATTTAAAATGCGGATATAATTAATCTAAATTAAATAAAAAATCAAACAAATACTTGATTTTAACTTGAAATATAGGTCAGAACACTACTCTGTGACTATGTCTTTTTAGGTAAACGATCTCCCATTACCAGAAAAAAAAATATACAACTTTTTCGTATCGACAAAGCAATCTGTGAAAGTCATTAAGCCAAAGGCCTACACAATTACCAGCGGAACTATAACAGGCGAGTTTCTTGGAAACCCTGAGCTCATTAAGCACACTTGCGCAGAACGTTGGCCAGGAAGTTGTTCGTTTGTTCTATTCTCGATTCCATCAATCTCAACTCTGCCAACTCGGACACGCCATGAAGTAGTTCATCGGCTAAGGCTTATGTAAACCTCTTGTTTACCCAGTCCCAAGATGCTCTGTCAACAACGACACCAAAACCAAACAATGACTACGACAAGCTAAAGTAATCGTGGGGCTACTCCCCCACTGAAAAAAAAATATCGTGGGAAATGTCGGTCGTAACTCTGAAGTCCCCCTTGGGCTATTATACCAACATGCATAAAAGGGGAGGGCGAGGCTCATTCCAAGCAGTGTCCTGAGGAATTGGCCAAAGACGCAGAATTAACACTCTGGACGAATTCAATTACACTCATTGATGAGATTCCTGGCTCAAACGCTTGAGGCCGCTCGAGACCTCCGGTAAGTCTACATCACAGGAAGAAATAGAGAGACTTGATAATGATGCCTATTAATATTGATAACCCGACTGAAAGACATAAAAGGAGTTCGACCAAATAGATTGTATCAATATAACGACTTCGAAGACCATTCACAAAATAAAATATTGAGACCCCCAACATTAATATGGTTACAGGAATTAATATGAAGTTAACATACAGCATTTAACTACGAAAGACCTCAGCATTAATGGCTTTAAACATTCTTTAATTTGCATAAAGCAAAACCTCTTATATTTAAAATATAAGCATGGGAAGACAATATCGCTAGCAATGTAATAACGTCTAAAAGACTTATTCAATCAATCAATGGCCTAGTGTTGACAGAAGTGACCAGCATTAACACTACACGGGAATTGGCCAAAGGAGGTGCAAGATAAGGCACGGCTTCAACTGTCCCCAAACACGACAATGAAAACACAAGATGCCAACACACGCATAAACACAGTCAAGGGGTAACAGTAGCAAGTACACTTATTTTTACTTCCTAATTCTCTAATATAAACTCCATTTGCTGTAAGAGAGAAAAATAATATTTTCCTAATAAAAGGCACAATGTAAAACCGTTTGATATTAAAACGTCCTGTCTTATAAATTATCAATACTGTTATTACATATTCGTTTGTTACGCTATCTTCGACAACAACTTACGAAATGGGTTGTTGTGGCCTGATTGGTTACGTCTCTGCCTGGTGTTTGCCAGTCGGGGGTTCGAGTCCCGCTCAGTCACGTTAGTACCATTAGTGTCTGCAACCTTACCATCCTTGTGAGCTGAGGTTGGGGAGTTTGGGGGAGCCTATAGGTCTATCTGTTGAGTCATCAGCAGCCATTGCCTGGACCTCTCTGGTCCTAGCTTGAGTGGAGATACGGCTTGGGGGGTGATCATATGATATATGGTCAGTACTCAGTCTCTAAGACATTGTCCTACTTGATAGGGCAATGTCACTGTCCCTTGCCTCTGCCATTCATGAGGGGCCTTTAAACCTTTAAATGAATGAGCGAGGGTGATATTATAAAGAAATAGAGCTCTTATAATATAAACTCTACTTCGGAAAGTGAATATACAGCACCCTACGAAATGTCCTACAAACAAGCATTTACAAATCAATGAACATAAAAAACAAAGCAATAAATCGCATAGCTTTTATAAATATTTACACACCTACGCCTGATAACAAAATGGTAGATATCTCACTTATCTAGATACTTGATAAAATACGACACAATCATTCACAATTTATTTTAAAATACTGCTTTGATATAATTTAGTTAATATGCGAGCTGAAAACAAATCTCGGTGTATATATTACAGTTTTATTAATATATCGCAAGAAGTAACTCACGTCAGTCACGAGACACTCGCCTACGAGGAATCAAAAGACAAAACAAAACATTATTATGAGAGAAGAATCAAACAGATAATGTAAATCACACCTTTCTTCTAAACTAATCATCTAATGTACGACCAACCTGCCCCTCCCTCGTCATATCACCCCCATGTCATAATATAAAAAAAATATCACAACAAAAAGAAAAATACCTCCTAGATAATTTTCCCAGATTAACCTACCTATGGGAACACGACCAGCGCTTTTCACAGACCAAAATGTCCCCCATGACAGGAGTCTTGAAGAGGCTCTCTCCGTGCCTGGAGCTCTATGCTCAAGGGATTGTGTTTATGTTTGGCCACGCCCATCGTTTGTTAGGTCGCCTTGCTAAAAGATTGGCCAATAATCGATCATGGCTCGTGCAGTGGAGTATATTTAGCAAGGACACAACATCGTCAATGGAGTCTGTTATCAACATTTCTGATCCATGAAGTAACGTAATCCTCCGTGATAACAAGGACGGTTATGGCAGTTATGTTCTTAAATCAGCGTTTTTTGATAACTACGTCTGGCAGTGATCTAAATTCAGTTTATTTAATTTCTAAAAAAAATACACACAAACTTTCAAATTTTACTCCAGCATTAATTGCATCACGGCATTGTTTTCGCAAATGATTACATCAAACTAATGACTTGTACGCAATCTGTAAGAAACACCGTTAAAAAGGGATATTACAACAAATAAAGGCTCAACAATCTTAATAATAGAATGTTGAATGGATTCACTGCCATCAATGTGTCAAAGGAATCCAAAGTAATCACTAAATCAGACACACCTAACGTCTCTCTTTCAGAGAAATTCAGCAAAACAGAAAGTATAAAAAATATGAACACCTATTCACGCGAATACATGATACATGACTTCATCATATTATCAATAAATTGAAGGAATTTCTAACTTCTATTCCATCAATTAATCACATCATTAAACGAAATCGTTTACTATCAGTATCAACCATATAAAGTTAACGTTGTCACTAAAGTCAAATGAATAAAGTAATAAGTATACAAAAGACCCGCAACTTTCACTTTAATCTGTTCCCTCAACACAACTTTTGCGAAGCGACCTTGCAATACCCTCCATAGCAGAGAGAAAAAAAGGAAGATAAAAAATGATGGTTGGTTCAAACTTTGGAATAATTTACTTCACATTAAACTTCCTTCTTCTTTTTCTTCTTCTCGGGCAGAAGTTAATGGACCATCCAATTAGGTGGGAAAGGATTCACTTAGTTGCGTGATCTTTACAACGGCCCATGTCGTTGGGGGCTGAATATATATGAAGCTATTATCTTGTTTCCCATAATCCAATAAGGTAATGCTAGACTGAATATAGCCTATTCTTTATTAATATTATTATCATCATAACAGTCAAGGCACGGAAGTGCTTTTAGATTTAGGACACTTACAGTAAGGGATTATTAACCTAAAATATGGATAACTTCTAATGGATTCCTGTACAAAGTTAAGATATATTTATCAACAACAACAACAACAACAACAACAACAAATGCAGCCGAAATGAGTCCCTTAAGGGAAAGGCCTCAGACTTGTCAATTCATGTCTGGAGTTGGCCAGTTTTCATCACCACGCTGACCAGTGCGGATTGGTGATGGTGGGAGATTTTCGTTTGATCGACCACAGTGAACTAACCTAATATGGGTGATCTTGACTAGTACAGCTTTGTTGGTCATATATATACATATATATATATGTGTGTGTATGTATATATATATATATATATATATATATATATATATATATATATATATATACACATATATATATACATACATATTAAGGAACAAATTTTCTAATGGGGTTAGTAGAAAAATTAAGTTATTTACTAAAACCTGCAGATGATAAAGATTTTGAATGAATGATTTGAAGTTCTCTGGTATCCTGACATAGAACTTCAAATCATTCATTCAAAATCTTTATCATCTGCAGGTGTTAGTAAGTTACTTAATTTTTACTAACACCTGAATCATTTTGATGGGGATTTCTCATGGTTTCCGTTTAAAATATCATATCAACTCATCAAAAGTTGATCATCATCAGTTGTTACCTAATCAGTGTTTTTACCAAGATTTATGGAAAATAAAAATCTATTCGTTATTAATCGCATAATCCAACAAATACACAAAAACGAAGACCGAAATAATTAACCTCCTTTGTGAAATATGTAGATTACTTAAATTATTATATATTTAAACTAGCGAGAATGGTCGTTGTTCATGACCATTATAGTTGTTATGCCAGTCGGTATACGAATAACTAATATCGAATAGAAAAAAAAGGAAAAAATATCGCCATTAGGCGTTGCAACGTACAAATAAATCAAATTAATACCGGAGGCAACAAAGTTTAAAAAATACCAGTGATTTCTATCCTCGCTATGAGATAAAGAAAGAGAGCCAGATATAGCTTGCAAAGGCATCAGGGGAGGAAGGAAAACAAATAAATATCTTTCGCGGAACAAAACATTCTGGCGCAACTTGAAGCAAGTGAAACAAAAAGCGATATTTAGAAGACACAAACTCCCAACTATTTTACACTTTTAGCCGAAAACCGAAGCTGAAGAGAATCCGGGAAAAAAGGGTCGGGGGAAAAAAACGAGAAACTCGCTCCACTGAATTACATCCCAGAAGAGGATCGCTTCGTATTGCCGAAAAAAAGAAGGAATCGAAGAATATATGACATAAGATTTAAGATCGTAAGAAATCAAATTGAAGATATTGGAAAAGAGAGGAAAGGAGAGTACATGCCACATTCTATGATTTGTTTTCATGTTTGAGGAGAAATAAGAGAGAGAGAGAGAGAGAGAGAGAGAGAGAGAGAGAGAGAGAGAGAGAGAGAGAGAGAGGGGGGGGGGAATTCTAAAGGGCATCTGCAGTCATGGATATTACGCAACTATGTTTCTTCTTATTGCATTTTCGACGTTGCAATCATGATTCCTCCTTGTAACTCTTCCTGCAATTTCATCCTATCGCCAATCGTCCTGCAGGTTCATCCCCCACAATTGGTCATTCAGCTGACAACCTGTAAATCTATCCTTTACGAATCGTCTTCCAACAATCAATCTACCACTTCCTTTAAGAATCGTCATGTCTAAACCTTACTGTAACTTCCGTCTCAGGTTTTCTTACAGCAGTCTACTACTAACCATTCCTGTTATAACAACCTAATAACCTGACAGGAATTTCTACCAGTCCACGAATGCTCTTACAACATTCTATCTGCTCATTTCAGGAAAGCAAAATTCTTGAAAAATGCACTTGCAAATGCTTCTTTACTATTCCCCTTGCACCACTCCACCTGCACTCTTCAAAAATCTCCTAGCAGTAGCAAATGGCTTTGCAACAATTTACCTATGAACTTTTATCTCCACAAATGATCTCTGCAACAATCTATCCAAAAATTTTTATTGAACAAATCGTTTGGTAAAATCTAACCACAAATTTATCTTCATGAAGTGTCTTTCCTACAATCCATCAACAAATTTGTCCTCCAAGAGTCACCTTGCAATAATCTACCCTCAACTTCGTATCTAACTGGCTACCAATACCCTACTTTTCTATGAAGCACCTAGTAATAATTAAAAATGTACAAAACAAAAAATGTACACCAGTTCTCCCTTCAGATATAATAGAACATCAGTAATTTTGCCAATCACGGGTCACCTTGAAATATTTCCCCACAACTTTATTCCCCACGGATCATCTTGTAACAATCTACTGGTAACTATATACTCCATTCAACGTCTTTGCAAAATCTACCGCAACTTCGTACTCTACTCAACGTCTTTGGAACAATCTACCGCAACTTCGTAATCCACTCAACATCTTTGGAACAAACTACAACAACTTCTTACTCCACTCAACGTCTTTGGAACAATCTACCGCAACTTCGTACTCCACTCAACATCTTTGGAAAAATCTACCGCAACTTCGTACTCCAATCAACATCTTTGGAAAAATCTACCGGAACTTCGTACTCCACTCAACATCTTTGGAACAATCTACCACAACTTCTTACTCCACTCAACGTCTTTGGAACAATCTACCGCAACTTCGTACTCCACTCAACATCTTTGGAAAAATCTACCGCAACTTCGTACTCCACTCAACATCTTTGGAAAAATCTACCGGAACTTCGTACTCCACTCAACATCTTTGGAACAATCTACCACAACTTCTTACTCCACTCAACGTCTTTGGATCAATCTGCCGCAATTTCGTACACCGCTCAACGTCTTTGGATCAATCTACCGCAACTTCGTACTCCGCTCAACATCTTTGGAACAATCTACCGCAACTTCGTACAGCACTCAACGTCTTTGTAACAATCTACCGCAACTTCGTACTCCACTCGTCTTTGGAACCATTTACCGCAACTTCGTACTCCAATTAACGTCTTTAGAACTATCTACCACAACTTCGTACTACATTCAACGTCTTTGGAACAATCTACTGCAAATTTGTACTTCACTCAAACTCTTTGCAACAAACTACCGCAACTTCGGATTTCACTCAACATCTTTGTAACAATCTACGGCAACTTCGTACTACATTTAATGTCTTTGCAACAGTCTACCGCAATTTCGAAATCCCCTCAACGTTGTATTCCACTCAACGTCTTTGCAACAATCTACCACAACTTTGCAATCCACTCAATGTCTTTGGAAAAATCTACCGCAACTTCGTACTCAACTCAACGTCTTTGGAACAATCTACCGCAACTTCGTACTCAACTCAACATCTTTGTAACAATCTACCGCAACTTCGTAATCAACTCAACGTCTTTGGAACAATCTACCGCAACTTCTTACTCCACTCAATGTCTTTGGAACATCTATCGCAACTTCGTACTCCACTCAACGTCTTTGTAACAATCTACTGCAATTTCGTACTCCACTTGTCTATGGAACCATTTATCGCAACTTCGTACTCCACTCAACGTCTTTGGAACAATCTACCGCAACTTCGCAATCCACTCAACATCTTTGGAACAATCTACCGCAACTTCTTACTCCACTCAACGTCTTTGGAACAATCTACCACAACTTCTTACGCCATTCAACGTCTTTGGAACAATTTACCGCAACTTCGTACTCCACTCAACGTCTTTGTAACAATCTACTGCAACTTCGTACTCCACTTGTGTTTGGAACCATTTACCGCAACGTCGAACTCCACTTAACGTCTTTAGAACTATCTACCGCAACTTCGTACTCCACTCAACATCTTTGGAACAATCTACAGCAAATTTATACTTTACTCTACGTCTTTGCAACAAACTACCGCAACTTCATACTCCACTCAACGTCTTTGTATCAATCTACGGCAACTTCGTACTCCATTCAACGTCATTGCAACAGTCTACCGCAATTTTGTAATCCATTCAACGTCTTTACAACAATCTACCACAACTTCTTACTCCACTAAACGTCTTTGAAACAATCTACCACAACTTCGTACTCAACTCAACGTCTTTGGAACAATCTACGGCAACTTCGTAATCCACTCAACATCTTTGCAACAATCTACCGCAACTTCATACTCCACTCAACGTCTTTGTTCTTTGTAACGATCTACGGCAACTTTGTACTCCATTCAACGTCTTTCCAACAGTCTACCGCAATTTTGTAATCCACTCACCGTTGTATTCTACTCAACGTCTTTGCAACAATCTACCGCAACTTCGTAACCCATTCAACGTCTTTCCAACAGTCTACCGCAATTTTGTAATCCACTCACCGTTGTATTCTACTCAACGTCTTTGCAACAATCTACCGCAACTTCGTAACCCACTCAATGTCTTTGGAACAATCTACCGCAATTTTGTACTCCACTCAACTTCTTTGCAAAAATCTACCGCAATTTAGTCCTCCACTCAACGTCTTTCAAACAATCTATGACAACTTCATCCTCCAATCAAACATCTCAGCAACAATCTACTGGAACTTCGTACTCCATTCAACGTCTTTGCAACAATCTACCGCAATTTCGTCCTCCACTCAACGTCTATGCATCAATCTACTGGAACTTCGTACTCCACTCAACGTCTTTGCAACAATCTACCGCAATTTAGTCCTCCACTCAACGTCTTTCCAACAATCTACGACAACTTCATCCTCCAATCAAACGTCTCAGCAACAATCTACCCCAAATTCGTCCTCCACTCAACGTCTTTGCAACAATCTACCGCAATTTAGTCCTCCACTCAACGTCTGTGCATCAATCTACTGGAACTTCGTACTCCACTCAACGTCTTTGCAACAATCTACCGCAATTTCGTCCTCCACTCAACGTCTATGCATCAATCTACTGGAACTTAGTACTCCATTCAACGTCTTTGCAACAATCTACCGAAATTTAGTCCTCCACTCAACGTCTTTCCAACAATCTACGACAACTTCATCCTCCAATCAAACGTCTCAGCAACAATCTACCCCAAATTCGTCCTCCACTCAACTGTCTTTGCAACCATCTACTGGAACTTCGTACTCCACTCAACGTCTATGCAACAATCTACTGGAACTTCGTACTCCACTCAACGTCTTTGCAACAATCTACCGGAAACTTCGTCCGCTACGAAACGAAACCCACCTTGAAAAGGAATTCTTTGATTTGCAAACGAAAAGAACCCCAGCCCATTCCGAGAAGACTTTCTCGCCAACTCAACCGACGCAATAATCATAATCCAATTTCCAAAGTTACCAACCATAAAAGGCTGTTTTAGAACGAAAGATGAACGACTTCGACGGATAGTGTTTGTGTGTAAGAGAGAGAGAGAGAGAGAGAGAGAGAGAGAGAGAGAGAGAGAGAGAGAGAGAGAGAGAGAGAGAGACTTTCTAATAAACACGTAAGAATATGTGGATGAAATTACAATTGACTGCAAAGGGTTGGGCTATCTGATTGATAGATTTGATTTTCTATGGGAAAAAATGAAACAACTCATAATATTCTTACATATACCTGTACAGTACAGTATATATACAATATCGGAAAAGCGTCAAAATGGCTTAAAAAAAGAGTACAGAAATCAACACAGGAGTGATTTTCCGAATGTATTTATAAGTTAAGGGAGATTAAATTTCTGAGTAGAGAGAGAGAGAGAGAGAGAGAGAGAGAGAGAGAGAGAGAGAGAGAGAGAGACAGAGAGAGAGAGAGAGAGAGAGAGAGAGAGAGAGAGAGAGAGAGAGAGAGAGAATTTAATCGAAGTGCGAAGGCAAACTTTACACTTGATGAAAATTCTTCGCAAAAGGTCCCTCTTCTCTACGCAGTTGGAATGCTCGACTCAGTGATGGATTAAAAGTTTCATTCGTATTTATTTCTTTTTGCTTTTCTCGATTTTCCTGTTTTTTTTCCCTATATTTTTCTCCTTATTTCTTATATTAATATGTTACAGTCTAGCTCATTGATTTTCAAGTGTATCTCTCTCTCTCTCTCTCTCTCTCTCTCTCTCTCTCTCTCTCTCTCTCTCTCTCTCTAGCAGCAGCAGCAACAGTAGTAGCAGCAGCAGCAGCAGCAACAGCAGCCGCCGCATTTGCACTTCCAGAGCACAATAAAGAAAAAAAATTCCAGTTCGATCACCAGAGGAGAAAATGAAATGCATAATCTCTGTTCATCAGAATCTAGTATGCCTCTAAAGATCTATAAAATGAACGGTGGACCTGTATAAAAGACAACCAATGTGAATTGCACCATTATAAAGACCAAAATTAACAAGCGGGACTGACTGGTCCTGTGAAAACAATATACACCATCATATTATAACTGAAAACTAGATGGCCTCATCAAGACAAATGGTGCAACACTCATTCGTTAGATTCCATCCCTTGCTCTGGAATTTTTGGGTTCATTTCGTCGGTACCATTGTTACTGGAAAATTGCGCAATCTTTATCCCTATTTCTGACTCGAGTCCTCAAAGATACTAAGCAGTACTCCTCTACAGTTTGATATCCACTTTCTTGAGAGTACTCTGGCATTATTCATATATATATATATATATATATATATATATATATATATATATATATATAAATATATATATATATATACATATATATATATATATATATATATATATATATATACATTATATACATATATATAAATATATATATATATATATATATTATATACATACATATATAAATATATATATACATATATATATATATATATATATATATATATATATATATATATATATATATATATATATATATATTCTTCGAGACAACGGTATAAATAAGAGTATAGTAAGACAAAGTGTGTTTATATAAAATGAAGCAAAACATGTGTTACATTTATGTTCCTCTTGAAACAATAATGGCTTGGAAAATGTGTGCATGTACGAATGTATCCATCGTTGTAAAAACTTGATAGTCAATAAAAGTACAAAGTAATCATATTTCTGATTATTCCACCCTACGTTAAAAGTCCCCTTTTTAAACATACATTCATTCAAAAGACTCCCCAAGTCCATAAATGAAACGAAAACACACTGAAATAACAAATTCTCTCCGAAGTCTCATTGCTTTTTTTACTTTTTTTTCGCTTACATTCCCTAATCTCCGCGAAACATCCCGCTCCCTGTCTAGTTGAAAAAACAGTTAGAACACTGTACAAGAGAACAGGTGGCTGAGTAATACAGGTTCCTCCCTCCGCTTCCACCTGTCCGAAAACAGACGGGCCAATCAATATTCACACACACACACAACATGCAGATGCTGCAGGTCTCAGCAGAGAGAAAGTAAAACGTAAACAAACGATAATATACACATTTACACTAATTAAATGCTAACCCTTGTGGGAATATTCATCATGTCAGCAGGGAATACAATCCCCACAATACAGCGTCATATTTATTAATCCTACAGCTCGTGTAGAGGATTCAGGAGGTCATACGATATACAATCTTTGCAAAGGATTAGTTCCGTCGTTTCCAGAATTAATACCTATGAATAATAAACCTTAGGGTGCACTATATGTAACGGCGCTAAATCAGTTTGAGGCACTTGAATTAATTTTGTTTCTATCTCAACAGCTTTTTCAAACACGCCCTCAGGATTATGTAATGGCTCTACGGTTTTTGCCGGTGACTTCCACTACCCAATTCAGAGTTCAAACACCAGCTTGAAGGAGACTCTTAGTAGAGAGCATGCCTTCGCCACCCCAAGCAGTCTTATTTTCCTCCTAACTCCATTGCGTACATGCACTTCGATGTATTTTCTTCAAAATCTAATGGTTTTGTTCTTGGGTCATACACCACATATCGACTAAGTTTCGCTTTATGGGCAGAAGGTAACGCAAGACCATATTTCAAGATATGGCATCTAAGCTAACTTCTAAGTTACAAATTCCAGCATTAACTTTCAAGCACTTGAAGGTTCCGTGTCAATTTGCACAAAGAATAGCTGGTAACGAGCACCATTCATTCCAAGCTATAGAAAAATAAAAGTCACTAGGAACATTTTGGCTCACAGATAACTTGTCAAATAAAAACGTTCCAAACTTTTGCATACCCTGATTCATTATAAATGTTGTAGTGAAGTAAAACTAATCATAAAATTTTTATATGTATATATACATATATATATATATATATATATATATATATATATATATATATATATATATATATATATAGATAGATAGATAGATAGATAGATAGATGGATATCATATATATATACATATATATTATATATTATATATATATATATATATACATATCATACATACATATGCATATAAAAGAAAGAGAGAGAGAGAGAGAGAGAGAGAGAGAGAGAGAGAGAGAGAGAGAGAGAGAGAGAGAGAGAGAATGAACCCCAACTCAATTACACCAAAATAAAATTCAAACGAAAATCTTGGAAAATTTCCATGTTTTTTTTTCTAATCCGACATTTTTGCAAACAGCTCTAAACGCCCCCTTGATTTGCTTCCAGGGCAAACAAGGCAACATCAATTGAAACCGGATCAAAAATTCTCTGGTTTGTGATCCCCGTGGGTGTGACCCGGACTAAACTTTAACCTGGTTTGCCATGAATCTTTCAGACGTATGACCTCCCACTTGCATGACGTCCTTTGCTCTCGAAAGTTTTAAGCAACTGCAATGGTTATAAACGCAAATGATAAAATTCATTACTGGTTAAGGAATGGATTATACAATAATTTTAGAATAATTTGCTATCTCTCTCTCTCTCTCTCTCTCTCTCTCTCTCTCTCTCTCTCTCTCTCTCTCTCTCTCTCTCTCTCTCTCTCTCTCTCTCACACATTATATATATATATATATATATATATATATATATATATATATATATATATATATATATATATACATATATATATATATATATATACATATATATATATACATTCACACACACACTTATTTATATATATATATATATATATATATATATATATATATATACATATATATATACATATATATATATATATTTACATAATGTCTAATTGTGCGTTTACGCGAGTGTGTGAGCGTATATGATCCCACAAACGTTCGATTTTACTACAAGATTAGCTCCATATAAAAATGCAAGCGCTACCAGCCACCTAAATGATCTTTTGATTATTGACCTTTAAATCGTCAGTATCATGACAAGCTTTCTTTCAGTTCGTTTATCCTGTCTGAAACCGTTGCTTTCGTCTCCCCCTGAATTATTTGTTAGCATTTCCTCCCCACTCCTCTAAAATAATATAATAGGAAATTTAAAACTGTACCTGGCCAAGTCAACGTCAAATTTCGGTTCACTTTCCACATAATATAGTGTTCCGAGGAAGCTTATCATTGGCAATTTCAATGTATTGCGTTTGTTTCATCATCATCATCATTATTATTATCATTATTATTATTATTATTATTATTATTATTATTATTATTATTATTATTATTACAGTTTGGTTCATATCTTATATCTTATCTTAAAAGGGCGCCGCCCAATCTCTAAATTCATGGTTCTAGTTCACAAAGAACAAAGGTTTCTCAGAAAATCTATGAGAATTCCCCTCCACTAAATTTTTACGATGCTTCCCAAAACTAAGCTTAAAAGTCCTCTCATTCAAAAGCACATCATTATATTCAAGTATGCAAAAAGACGCGAAACTGCAAATGATACTTTAAATGCTGTACAAAATTGTCAGCATCAATGACTTCAATACAAGGTGACAATAACCGACATGCAAAACGTGAATGAATAAAGAAGCTTGGATTTTGGAAATGCAAGCGCCACTTCGCATTCTCTAATAACTATAGGAATAAATATAGCTAAAAGAAATCGCTCGACGTAACTCCAACTGCCCGAGGTCGTATATCGGATAAGAGTCTTTTCCTGTATCCATTTTTAGAAGAATTTTGTAGACGAGTAAACAAGTGGAAACAAAGGGAGGAAAAAGGACCTTTGTGGTCTGAGAAGCTTAGCAACATACTACTCTCCCTGAAATAGCCAATAGCCCTTGAGAGAGTATAAAAAACAAGAGCTGTCCAAAACAATGACATGTAAAAAAAGAATCTCTCTCTCTCTCTCTCTCTCTCTCTCTCTCTCTCTCTCTCTCTCTCTCTCTCTCTCTCTCATGACAGAATTGGTGCACCAATACAAGCTACAAGCGCTATATCACACTAAAATTAAATCATTCGGATCAGCGTGAAAATGTATAATTAGCGACATAATGAATTGCATGAATATCAATGTTGATATGCTAACTAAACAATGAAATATGACAATGAGGGAAACCTACTCCTCATACAATAATCGGAAACCCATCCACGGAAGTTGGAAAAAAAAAAAACTTGAACATCTTCCTAACTCAAACAAACTCAATCTACTGAAAGTTATTGCTGTTATAACAAGGAGTCGGTTCGAGGTTGTTTAGCGGAGGGCATCCCTGGCACAATACACCGTGAAAGCAACTTAAAAATGTATTCAGTCAGATGCTTTCTTCCTTTCACAGGTGGCCCACTTCCTGCAATCAGGAGGTACGATTCTCTCCTAATAACAGCTCTCATGCAATTTCAAACAAATAAAAGATCAGACGGAATTTGGCCAATCATTCGAATAAATGGCCACATTCCTGATATATATGAAGTCTAACATTCCAAAAGCGACCAGACAAACGCTAATTATTCTATGCAATGAATAGTAGTGCATCCTTCAGAAAGGAACGAACAGTGCCCACCATCATTTGATCTTGTAAATTGATTTAAACCAATTTATTTTTGTTCAAAGGCATTGTGCCGTGTGCAGGCCAGTTCAATAACAGGTCGGATAGAACGTCAGTTTGAGTAAACATAAGAAATTACTAGTGTTATCGCAATGTCCAATTAAGCGAGCCACTGCATTCAATTGCACACCTGTGTTTGTCTATGCTCGGTATATAAACACAGATGTGTACGAATATTTACGTTGTGAATCCTTGTAGGATATCTATCAATAAACATACAGTATATGAGGGAGAATATATAAATCTATATACACATATATACATGTATATATAAATGATAGTTTTTAATAACGTTCGTGATTTTAATCTGTTTAAATAAACCACAATATCCTAAGACTATAATTCAAACTGTTTAGCGTTATTTCTACTCGGCGCTAAGGTTCGAATCCTTAAAAGTATAAGGAATTTCCATATGGATGTGTGATTCCGTGGCACAGTGAATTCGATATCAAAATTTCTTCGTGCCTTATTTGCAATATATATACAGTATATATATATATATATATATATATATGTGTGTGTGTGTGTGTGTGCGCGTGTGTGTGTGTGTGTGTGTGTGTGTGTATGTCCCATGTTAACGAATAATGAGACATCGGAAAATGGGTTTTTTTCACTTTATTAAAAAAAGGTTCGTGAATACACTGTATACAGCCGATACTCTCAGGTGAGTACCTTGTCTACTGACCGCTCAAATGGTACTGATTAACTCTCAAAAGCAAGATGCAATGTTTCTCTCTCAACATGCTGAATTGTTAGGTTTTGTGGAATTCTCCACTGTGATGGAAATATATTGTCATATTATGTTTCTAGGGTCACGTCACGTATAACAGTGTTCAGTGATCGCGCCCTATAATTTATGACACTCATAGTACTCTTAAACAGTTCGTTCAGCTCACTATATAAAACACATACTTTGCATACAAGGATTAGGACATTTTATATATATATATATATATATATATATATATATATATATATATATATATTCATATATATAGGCTATATATTCAGGTAGTAGGTTGGCCAGGGCACCAGCCGCCCGTTGAGATACTACCACTAGAGAGGTATTGGATCCTTTGACTGGCCAGACAGTAATGCATTGGATCCCTCTCTCTGGTCACGGCTTATTTTTTCTTTGCCTACACTTACACAGAATAGTTTGGCCTATTCTTTACATATTTTCGTCTTTCCTCATACGTCTGACAACAATGAGATACTTAACACATCTTCACCCAAGGGGTTAATTACTGTACTGCAATTTGTTCAGTGTACTTTCCTCTTGGTAAGGGTAGAAGAGACTCTTTAGCTGTGGTAAGCAGCTCTTCTAGGAGAAGGACACTCCAAAATTAAACCACTGTTCTCTAGTCTTGGGTAGTGCCATAGCCTCTGTACCATGGTCTTCCACTGTCTTGGGTTGGAGTTCTCTTGCTTGAGGGTACACTCAGGCACACTATTCTATCTTATTTTTTTTTCTTCCTCTTGTTTTTTTGAAATGGTGTGTTGGGCAGGCTTAATAGAAGGGCCATGGATGCCTGGTGGTTTATCAAGAGGTTGTCTTTTCCTTTTTCTGATTATTTTTCTTCTCAAAACCATCCTTACTGTCCTCCCTTCAGTTGAAGTGGCTATCCTGGAGGGTATTTAGCCTTGCATGGTGTATCGGCTCCTCCATGTTGACCAGTTTTTCCGACTTTTTACTATAGTCTATGGGTATCATCAATCACTTTGTTTATAATTCTGTACGTATTGTTTTTGTTATAATTCTTGTTAATCTAGTTTTTAAGTATGCTGTCTCTTTTTTATTTCTATTAATTCTTATGCTGTCTGGAGACATTGAGCGAAATCCGGGACCAGTATGTCCTAAATTTCGTCAATGTCGTCTTCTGTATTGCAATATTCGTGGTCTTCATGCAAATATCCAAGACCTTACAGTTGCGTCCAGACAGTATGATATTCTTTTGTGCTCAGAAACTTTGGTTTCTAATATGAGGCACTCATCTGAGCTCCTTATAACTGGTTTTAAGAAGCCAATAATGTTGAAACGTGATGCCATCCCTAGGGCCAGGGGAATGGCGGTGTATATTAGGACCGAGTACCCTGCTTCTCATAAGTCCTGCTATCAATGTGGATGTCATGAGATTCAGGTAATAAAAGTTTGTGGCAGGCATAACAACTTTTATTTGTGTTCGATCTACCGGAATCCAGACATAGATGATTCTATCTTCGATTGTCTTCTTACCATTATGGCTAAGATACAAGAAGATGATAGAAAGGCTTCTTTTGTCTTTGTTGGTGATTTTAATGCTCACCATAGGGAGTGGTTAAGTTCTATCTCTCCTACCGATCGCCATGGCTTAAGAGCTTTAGACTTTGCCTCTGAATCAGGCTGTGAGCAAATCATAAATGAAGCTACTCACAGGTCTGGTAATTGCTTGGACCTCGTATACACTGACTCCCCTGGCGTTATAACTAGTAAGGTTGGTTCTCCAGTCGGGACATCTGATCATGCCTTGATTTCATTATTAGTGAAGACTGAGCAGCCTGTCCCTGATATATCATATTCTTGTAAAATTTATATGAAATCCCAAGCAAACTGGAATGGGATTTTACATGATCTTTTGTGCTTGAATTGGTCACAATTATATACTAGTGTAGATCCTGTTGTCCCTTTGAATGAGAATCTACTCAACATAATTGATAGGCGTATCCCTTCTCGTGTGCTAAAGTATCGAGTGAAGGACAAACCGTGGTTCAATGATGATTGTAGACGTGCTTATTTGGAGAAACAGGAGGCCTATCATCTTTGGAAGGGGAACAGATCAGATTTGACCTGGAACAACTATACTCAGCTTCGAGCTTTTGCTCAGAGAGTTCATGCCTCAACTGAAAAGGAGTACAATTTAACCATAAAAGAAACACTTTCTGGTACAACTCAGGAACATAAATGGTGGTCTACCCTTAAATCTGCACTCTTTGGTGTAGATGCAACAGTTCCTCCTTTACTTAAACCAGATGGCTCAGTCACTCACTGTCCAAAGGAAAAGGCAACCCTTTTGGCTGATGTTTTTGACAGTAAACAGAGTAATGAAAAACTTGAACTTCCTCATTCCTGTTTTCCTGAGGCTAAACTAACTAGTTTAGCTTTTCGATCTCGTGAGATTAAAGCTCTGTTGATGGACCTTGATGCTTATGGAGGTGTAGACCCAAATGGTATTTTTCCTTTGTTTTTTATAAAGACAGCAGATTTCTTAGCTCCAAAGTTATCTGTTATTTTGCGCAAGTTAGCAAGAAGAGGAGCTTTTAGCACTAGTTGGAGAATTGGTAATGTTACTCCTCTATGTAAATGTGTTTGTGGTAGCTCAAGTCCCACTGATTACCGCCCAATTTCCATAACTCCCATATTATCTAAAGTTTTTGAACGTCTTCTGGCAAAACGTCTTAATAGGTTTGCTGAAGGTAATCATCTACTCCCTAGTTTGCAATTTGGTTTTCGTAAAGGCCTTGGAGCATGTGATGCCCTTCTTACAATCTCCAATGCTGTACAGAAATCCCTTGATTGTGGTCGGGAAGTTCGTATGATTGGCCTTGATTTTAGTGCTGCCTTTGACCGTGTTAATCATGAGGCCCTTGTTTTCAAACTGAAACAGTTGGGAGTGGGTGGGTTGTTTCTTAGCATTATTATTGATTTTTTAAGTAATAGATCTCAAAGAGTTGTTGTTGATGGGCACCATAGTGATTATAGGAATGTGATATCCGGTGTTCCACAGGGTAGTGTTCTTGGCCCATTACTTTTCATACTATATACACATGACATGTGGTTTGGCCTAGAAAACAAGCTTGTTGCATATGCAGATGATGCTACTCTCTTTGCATCAATTCCATCCCCTGAATGTAGATCTAGGGTTGGTGAATCCCTTAATAGAGATTTAGCTAGAATTAGTGCATGGTGCAAATTATGGGGTATGAAGTTGAATCCTAACAAAACTCAAAGTATGATTGTAAGTAGGTCAAGGACGGTGGCTCCTCAACATCCGGATCTCAGTATCGATAATGTTTCTTTAAATATGTATGACTCTTTCAAAATTTTAGGTGTGATTCTCGACAGTAAATTTACTTTTGAGAAACATATAAGGTCTCTGTCTTCTTCAATTGCACAAAAAATAGGCTTATTGAGAAAGTCTTTCAAGATTTTCGGTGATCAATCTATTCTGAAGAAGTGTTTTAATTCTTTCATTCTACCTTGTTTTGAGTATTATTCTCCTGTTTGGTCTTCAGCTGCTGATTCTCATCTTAATTTGTTGGACAGAAACTTACGGTCTATTAAATTTCTTATTCCTGATCTAGATATTAATCTCTGGCACCGTCGTTCAATTAGTTCATTATGCATGTTGCATAAGATTTTTCATAACTCTGACCATCCTTTACATTCAGATCTCCCTGGACAATTCTATCCTGTTCGTAATACTAGGCAGGCAGTTAATTCTAATAGCCAGGCCTTCTCCATCACGAGACTCAATACTACGCAGTACTCTAGAAGTTTTATTCCAGCTGTTACCAAGTTGTGGAATGATCTTCCTAATCGGGTGGTTGAATCAGTAGAACTTCAAAAGTTCAAAGTTGGAGCAAATGCTTTTTTGTTGACCAGGCGGACATGAGTCTTTTTATAGTTTATTTATGACATATTTGTTTTTGATGCTGTTAATAGTTTATATATGACATGTCTGTTTTGACGTTGTTACTGTTTTTAGAATGATTCATTGTTAATTTGTTCTCTTCATTTATTTATTTCCTTATTTCCTTTCCTCACTGGGCTATTTTTCCCTGTTGGAGCCCCTGGGCTTATAGCATCTTGCTTTTCCAACTAGGGTTGTAGCTTGGATAGTAATAATAATAATAATAATAATAATATATACATATATATACATACACACATTATAATATATATATATATATATATATATATATATATATATATATATATATATATATATGTGTGTGTGTGTGTGTGTGTGTGTGCAGTTTGCGAGTCTGGTCTGGCATACAAAGACCATAAACGGACGAAAGTGGAAGGACTTGCCCGGGGCTTTTGTTCCGCAGTGGACTAAAACGACTGATGATGATGATGATATACTGTGTAAAATTGTTTATCACAATTACTCGTTATTTTCGTGTATTCATATAAGCCAAAGGTACCTCTTAACAACACATTCGTTTTCCCTCGGGATCAGACTCAAGGGGGAATTACACTTTATGATAATAGCTTCTGATCGACCAAGGATTCGAACCCAGACCAAGTCGAAACTGACGTGTATATATATATATATATATATATATATATATATACATATATATATATATATATATGTACATATATATACAGTATGTATGTATATATATATATATATATATATATATATATATATATATATAAATATACCCAGCGTAGTTGAATAACTACAGAGATAGCCTGAGATTTGACGCGTCTACAACCTTTGCCTTCCCTGTCAATCAAATCTTGGTCCTTTCAGTGATGAGGTGTGCACCATAATAAGCCTTACAATAGTAGGTTCCATATAGGAAAGGGAAAACAGTATATATAATTGAATACATTTCAATAAAACTTGATTCATGGTTATCTCATAACATCAAACTTTATTCTCTCTTTTCAGATGTAAGTTATTATATCAAAAGTATACTCTACCGGAGACTTGAAACAGTTTCTTATACTTCTATTTCCTCCTCTTCTTCTGCTACTTCTTCTTCAACCAGTTATTTTTTTTACTTCTACTTCTACTTCTACTACTTCTACTTCTCTTCTATTTCTACTTCTCTTATAATTTTTTTACTTCAGCTTGTTATTCTTCTTTTCTACATCATACTTTTTTGTCTACTTCCCCTTTTTATAATGCTTCTACTCCTTTTTTCTACTTCTACTCCATTCCTAATACATCTTTTTCTTTTTCTAGTTCCAAACAATATTTCAGATATTAAAAGGAAGTAGAAATGTATTTGATAAAATCGAATCACCAAATCACAATAAAAAAAAAAAACTTATCTCTTCGTTCAGGACAAATGAACTTGTGAAACGAACAGTTCAAATGACATTAGGTCACAATGAGACAAGAAAGGTCTCCAGAGTTAAGTTAATAATTCCCAGCCTCATATAAACCAATAAAATGAGAGACAGAACAATCTCGATTTCAATTTGACACGGGGTGCTGTTATGAAAATTCAGGTTTTCATTATTCAGTAGTTCGCATAATTGAAAAACACTGATATTACCATAAACAGCGGCACATTTTCATCTCACGTGCGGTCAACAGGAAGAAACACGCTGATAGATGAAAAATGGTGCCATATCAAATATTGGATTTCGTAATCAAATCAATTCCTCCTGGAGTCAAAAACAACAACAAAAATATTCATTTCAATAATAACAATATAAAACTACATTTATCAACAGCAATAACAATAATAAAACTACTACTACTACTACTACTACTACTACTACTACTACTACTACTACTATTATTATTATTATTATTACTTGCTAAGCCACAACCCTAGTTGGAAAAGCAGGATGCTATAAGCCCAGGGGCTCCAACAAGGAAAATAGCCCAGTGAGGAATGGAAAAAAGGAAAAATAAAATAGTAACATTAAAATAAATATTTCTTATATAAACTATGAAAACTTTAACAAAACAAAACTACTACTACTACTACTACTACTACTACTACTACTACTACTACTACTACTATTAATAATAATAATAATAATAATAATGATATTAATAATAATAATAATGTCTAAAAATTGACAAGAGGGCTTTTATTGCCAACTAAACACAAATGGTATAAAGTTAAAATTATAATCAAACACGCATCACAATTTAACACTGAAAACTTACAACCTACTGATTTACTAACAATACTATTGTCATCACTTGCCCAAAATCAATAACATTGTCATGATGTATTACAGAGTCAGGATTGAAATTCAAATATTAAACAATAACGCACAAGAATGCCACTATTCGTAGGTATAGTTTATGATGCAATTGTACCCCTCAAATTTTCGTTTATAATTCAAACGAGAGAGAGAGAGAGAGAGAGAGAGAGAGAGAGAGAGAGAGAGAGAGAGAGAGAGAGAGAGAGAGAGAGAGAACTCTCCTGCAACCCATCAATCTCCACTACATAATAAATAGCAATTCTCTCTCTCTCTCTCTCTCTCTCTCTCTCTCTCTCTCTCTCTCTCTCTCTCTCTCTCTCTCTCTATCTATCTATCTATCTATCTATCTATCTATCTATATATATATATATATATATATATATATATAATATTCTTTCCGGTCACGATCAGATCTTCCCGTCCCTTGGGCGGTAGGGAGGGGATGGAGTAGTCATACCCTGGTGCGAGGGGGTGCGTGTACGTGCATATCTATCTAAATATTTAGCGGTCATTTTTGACGAGTCACGTTCAGTAACTAAGTCGAGCATAATTATCAAAGAAGACAACATTATCATAGGCAATGTTAACCCTATCACCTTTATCTAAAAGTTATATAGATGAACAATTCATTATCCTGTAACATTTAGTCCAATACGCCATTGTTTAATATTTACTCTAAAGCATATCTTTTCAATGTATCAATTTCTCCTCATCATTTTCATCATTACTCATTTTCCTTTTCAATCCTTCATTATGATCTTTTCCTCTTTCCAAATTCCTGCGAGCCTGCACAGCTCTGGCCGACCTCATAATAGTAGCACTGCTATTGCCTTCAGCAACGGAGCCAGTCTTGCCATCTCCATACGTAAACAAAGGGACCAGAACCACCTTTAAACAATACAATAACAACAGCATCGAGCCTTTTAACATACAATAACTTATTGTTCGTCCAATACAATGCCACAGCGTTTGTTCAAAAAGTTTGTTTTTCCCCGAACGGATGGTAAATATGGGACTTGGGGGAAGGGGTGAGAGGGGGACTAGAGGGGAGGATCTGTCTGTTGCACTTCAAAGTGATGGGAGGATGATGACGTCATCCCATACTCCCACCTTCCATACCTCCCCAGTACCTATTTCCAAAACAGTGCACCAGAATCGTAAACAAAATTTCCAATGGCTACTGGCAGATGCACGTGAGATAGTAAGTATAAATGCTATTCAATATATCCGATGCTTTAGGTACTCAAATCATCATCATATGAATATAATACTCAATATATAAATTTCATTGCTGTAAGTTAATCTATCAAAGGTTAGTCAGATATATATATATACATATATCTATATATATATATATATATATATATATATAAATATATATATATATATATATATATATATATATATATATATATATATATATATATATATTATATGTGTGTGTGTTTATATATGTGTGTGTATTAATTCTTTCAACAGTTTCCGTGTAGGAATGATTCCTAAGAAAAACTATTGGTCACTTCAACATTCACACTCCATGGCCGTGCTGTACTGCCTATTAAGGCGGTAAAAAGTGAGCTAAGGAATGGGGCTTGCAACCTCATCCCTTGTGTTTAACCGGAAAACTCTTAAATTTTAAGGACACGAAGGGTGAAGACTACATGGCTGCTGTGGTACCCTTGAATGAGCGTAAAATTAAATATTCAATTCTGGCACTAATATCCAACTGTCTTGAACCTTTCATGGTATGCAGTGACACCAAAATCTACTTGGCTCTCCTCATATTTTTACCCTTGGGATACTAAAGAATCAATTATCTATATTTCAAAAATTAAAAAAAAAAAAAAATTAAAAAAAACTTGGAATTCCGTTCCCATAAATTCTGAATAGAAAAAAACAGCATATTGAAACAAAATTAATGCACCTTAAATAGGGATCCAGATATGCTGGCAACAGACATCAATTACGACGAAAATAGATGTTAGCAAATACGTGAAAGTACGGTGGTAAATCAATCCCAGGGTTATAATCATAGGCAATAAAGAAGGGCTCCCGAGACGTCTTTGTTTATAAGTATCACACTCAACTGCGACAACCATCGCTGCTATTGAAAGTGATTCGTAGCTTGCCAATGCTAAAACGCTAAAAATGCTATTCATATATGATAGGTGGTGATTTCACAGCAAATCACCAGGAAAATTGCCTTGCAGGCATGACCCTCCGTAAAGTTTATGCTTAGCAACATTATTATTTTTAAGTGTACAGTACAGCAAACTCTACCTGACATTAACGTTTCTGTATTCTTTGCCATTATAAAAATTGAGAAATAAATCGATACAATATGCAACATAAATATACTAAAATACTAATTGAATATACGAAAAATAACTATATACAATCTTAAAAACAATAGATTAAAAAGAAAATATGCAAGTTTATTAACGAAAGGGACACGCAAAGAGGATTTATAAGTCATAATAATATTGCTGCTAAGCAAGGTATTTAAAATTATAGTGATTTCTGGTATTTCGTGGATGTCCTTGTATATGGTCCTGTGGTAGACCTATATAAAATAAACTATTCGGTATTTTAATTCAAGTGATTTACCTTGCAATCTCTGAAATAAAGAATCCTTGAAAAATCCGTATTCTGTACTATCATGAAGGTTTAAGTATGCATACCTTATTTCCACCTTTTAAATTACTTTTGGTCCTTCAATAAAATATTTCGGTCTCATTAACTTTCAAGTTGCAATTTCCATATAAGTAGCCCTCTTTATACTTCCTACTCTTATTACGGTAATTCGTCGACTATTTTTTCTAGCAGGTCGTAGACATGTTGTTTTAATGGTAACAAGAGGTTGAGAATTTTTTAGATCTTTCTTTATTAACTTTACAGTGCGCCTCATAAAGCGAACTGTAGGTATTCCTACCACTTTGATGGGTACCTTCAACTGCTTTTCAGTCTTCTTCTATAAATACGTTCCTGATTCCTTCCTTTTTCTTTAACTGCTGTCCAATCTCTTAACGTTCATTTCATAGTGCAGCTGCCTTGGGGTACAATGGCCTACCAGGTCCCGGTACCGGGCGAAAAGGGGCCAGAGTGTTTTTTTTTTTTTATTATTTGGAAAAGACTAATGCTTATGAAAGTTTTAAAAAACTCAGCCTTATGATTTATGAGAGAGAGAGAGAGAGAGAGAGAGAGGAGAGAGAGAGAGAGAGAGAGAGAGAGAGAGAGAGAGAGAGAGAGAGAGAGAGAGAGAGAGCACCTTAAAACATTTTTTTAGCTTTATTATGCTCACTTTTAACCCATCACAGATGTTCTACCTACCTCCATATCAAATGCTCTCCCTATCATTAATATTCACTCTTCAAAGAGATCTCTCCCAAAGGTGTATTAGTAACGACGAAACAGATTCCCCAAAAGGCAACGTTTCCCCTTTCAGACTCCAGTCTGGTCTGGATACCACACAATTCCAGCCTTTGGGAAGATTACTCAGAGCAGATAAAATCATATCGCATGACAGTCTATCGGGGGATGAAGGATGCAGGGGGGAGGGGGTGGGAAGATTAGGTAGATATGGATAGTGGTTGAAAATTTCAATTTCTTTTTTTCATTTCGCGTTTTTATCCATATTCTTTCACTACCTGTAGGACACCAGACGATATCAATGCCAACCAGTTTCTTGAATATATCTAAGGCATCTCTGCTGGCTCTCTAAGACACAAAAGAAGAGCCCTGGAGCGCTTTACTTTATTCGGTGACCTCGAATTCCCGGCGGTCTGGAATTCCTCATCGGTTCCATCTCACTCCCACGAGTCATGCAAGATTAAAGACCAATGAAGTGGCTTCAGAAGACAGTCAATTTCCCTCGCTCGCTCCTTGAAGATGAAAGGCCATGAAAGATCTGGCTAAAGGGATTGAATCCCATCGCAGAGGCTCACTCTGTCAAAGATGAAATAATTTCAATTTCCTCGATGCCACTCCCTTGGTTCAAACACGATCACCAATTTCTACGTGCCTTGTCAAACCAAAACAGACAGATTAGCTGTAATACCACAAAACCATATTTTACCAAAGACCACACGAAAAATATTCTACTTTGAAATAGCCTCCACATCCCTCTGGGAGAGAACAGGCACAACAACAACTACAAAAATATATCAAAACAAAATCCATATCAACAGAAGCAATAAATAAAAAAAAAAACCCTAACAGTCAAAACAGAAACCGCAAAATATCACCAACCGCCAGACAGCTACTATGGAAAACAAAGCTTATCCTGAAGGCATAGCCATTTTCATTGCCACAGTCGTACTGAAAAAACAAAATAAATCCGTACAAACCTGGAAGGGGATGTGAAATCTTCCAATTCCTTTTAATCCTTCAATAACATTAATTTCAAAACGAATGCGAAATGACAATCACTAGACATTCCCCACAAAACATATGGGATTTATTTCTCCTAAATTGAAAATCGGTATAGTAATTCTTCGTTTACCTGAAATCTATACATAGCCTACAAGATCTAGATTTCAATTAAAAAGATATATTGAACAGTAAGGGCAACCACACCAACAAGCAATGCTGCTAACCCAAAATTTCGAGTACGCGGATGAAAAATGAGAGCACATTAGGTAAGATGAGTTTGGGAAACTGAACAAACTAAAAAAAAAAGACGAAAATGGCTAAATATATTTTGGCCAGATTGGAAACATAAAACACGGGATTAAAACATTCAAATTTTAAAATTAGATTAATTATTGGCACAATATGATAATTTCTTTCACTAGATTTAGAAATGGCAAATTAATTTCATAGGACACTCATGAATGGCAGATGCAATTCCCTCGCTAGCAGGGCAGTGCCGTAGAGACTGATGATATATACTGTACATATGATCAGCGGCCAAGCCACCTCTCCACCCAAGCTATGACCAGGGAGGGCCAGGCAATAACTCGCAAGGGTGGCGAAATTGTAGACACTACAAGAAACTAACGAGGTTGAGCGGGAATTGAACCCCAGTCCGACATATCCATGCACGGACGTTTCCAGGAGGCCACCAGTGGCAAAAACCAGCAGAAATGAGTAGATGACAGCTTTCTCGAATTTCGAACACATCTATATTTATTCTCGAGTTCCAAACTTCTACGACTGAAGGCCTAAACTCCCGTTATAATTATATGCACAAACACTTCACAAACAATGTTTCAGTTAAGTGAACAAACCGATTTTAAATGGGCCACATTGCTTAAAATACAAGATTCCTTTAAAACCAAATACAGAATTATCTTGAGCTTGAATCTTCCTCAACTTCAATTCAAAACTTCATAGCAAATGCCCCCTACAATTTGAAAAATAAAAAATATTCCTGAAAGTAAAATACCCTTTAATCTAAAGTTGACGCCTTCTTTAGATTTACAAAAAAAAAAAAAAAAAAAAAATGCGGCTTGATCATAGCTCCTCTATGTTAACGTAAAAAAAATTAACTTATAAAACTTTTCTTAATTGAACAGAAAAATCGCTTTGCAATGATTTTCTTTTTAAAAGCAATCGAACCAACCGTGTATCTTTAATTTTGAGTACACACCTTTAACGTGGAGCAGACACATTCTTTACCCATAGGAGCAATATTATTTACGTAGTTGAAAAAAAAAAAATGAAAGGCATAACATTTATGCATAAAATATACTTAAACTAGACATGCTTCTTTCAACAAAGGTTGCAAATATATTCTAACAATAGACATGTCCTTTAAGTTTGGGTATCATTTAATGTTCTTTATGGAAAAAACTATATAAATTAAAAGCTATCCACACACGTAAACAGTTATGCAAGATGAGTGTACATACCGCAAGAACAAAAATAAAATATTCATTTGTATATTCATCGTTAATTTTATATCAGTCGGCAGAAAATATGACGACATTAAAAACTTTTAATGAATAACAACAGTAAGGACCGAAAATTCTAATGACCTCAAAAAGTCAATATTTGTTTCCACCATATATTTGACGCTGTTTCCAATATAGCAACAATGCAAATGAATTCATTAAAAACCATTAAAAGTTTTGAAAAACTTTACTTTGGCTGCTTACGTTAAAATGTAAACATAGGCCTACTTGGATATTTTCAACCGTTATAGAAAAACAAAACTCAAATCCAGAAAGTTTAGCGACACTCATATTTCTTAATATATAAAAATCAGTTTTTCTAAATAATAACATAAAAATTTCTTAACGTATTAGAATAAATGTATCCTAATATCTACCAAATTAGAAAATATTCAAACATTTTCCAAATGACTAACATAACTATCACGACTCAATAAGAGAAAAATAACTCAAATTCATAAAAATCAAATTTCAAAAACTATTTCTTCGTAAATATCAATTTACATCAACAAATGTTACATTTTCCTCAAGTGAAAACAAACTCATATGAAACAACCAAAACAAAATTGATACAAAAGCATATGACCTACAAATAGACCCTTGCTAGCTCGCATGCAGCTTTAAGCAAAGAAATAAGCTGCAGTAGCAGTAGAAGCAGCTCCACTGCTTTTCTTCCACTGCAAATACATCTTTAAAGCTTTTTCCCGCTCGTTAGTTAAAGAGATTCTGACAACAAGTCTCTTCTGCTTGACCTCTTTGTCGCCCTTAAATCATGAATGAAGAAAAAAGGTTATGTTTATTCAACGCACACTCTCTCTCATTCTCTTTCTAAGTAAATATAATATATATATATATTATATATATATATATATATATATATATACATATATATATATATATATATATATATATATATATATATATATATATATATACATATATATATACATAAGAACCATAATAAAAATGAAATAGAAAATATAAGATTGAAAGTCTTGACTGCTTCGAAACTAGTCAGGACTCCACCTTGTATTTTCTATATCATTTTCCCTGTGGTTATTTTGCATCTGAGCATCACGTTCCCTGCGATTTTAAAGCACATACATACATACATACATACATACATACACACATATATTATATATATATATGTAATGTATGTATGTATGTATGTATGTATGTATTCATGTCTGTGTGAGTGGGCACGCAAGCGTAACTGTACTTTGTGTGTTTATGCTTATGATTATACTTATGAGCAAATTATCAATCTACAGATAAAATTTACGCGAAATTATCAAGGCACTCAAACTGGCAGAACTCATTATTGGAATGCCTGCATAATTTTATCTGAGAATACTCCTATTCTCTGAAAGTAAAGCATTACCTGAAATGAACATACTTTAAAACCATTAGAGAAAAAAAAAATATCTTTATATAA
>NC_090730.1:137862112-137869612 GCF_036898095.1 Palaemon carinicauda
AAAAAACGAGATAAAAATGTCTTAAGTCATTATAAACCGTAAACTTTTAACAAAGAAATTACGAAAAAAAGGGTCTCAGAAGACCTTCATATTTCTGATATATGACTTTCTAAGAGATTTCAAAATAGATATCAAAGAACAAAATATCAAAGGAATGTGGGGAAAAAATTTCGCTTACATTTTCTCCAGATCCAAAGAAATGTGTCATTCAGATCTTATGAAGCATGGAAGTCTCATGGGGTGAACAAGGCAAAGAACTGATAACCTAAATATGTAATCATAAATAATGTAACCATCCACATTTATATATATATATATATATATATATATATATATATATATATATATATATATATATATATGATAAATTTTGCACATTTAGACGTGTTTTTCATATTCAAATAAGCCATATATATTTTTTGATACATTAATGCCCGGATTCTCTTAACGACCAGGCGAAATCACACAAAGACAAGAGCTTGTGACCGGCCGGGAATCGAACCCTGGTCCGGCAAGCTTGCATATTTATATATATGTATTATACATATATATACAAACAATGTAACCATCCACATTTATATATTTATATATATAATTATATATATACAGTATATATATAAAACATATACATAAATATATACATACATATACATATACATATATATACATACATATATATAAACATACATATAATATATAATATATATATATATATACACACACACATATATATATATATATATATATATATATATATATATATATATATAGATACCCAATGTGTGTGCGTGCATGTACGAGCGCTTATGTGTGTACGCTTCTTTAAAATCATAATCAAGACAACAATCAAAACTTATAACAGACAAACGTCTAATAAAACATAAGCGTCAACACAATGAGGAAAAAAAGAGATTCTACAGTAATTGCAAATTTTATAATAAGGGAAAAATGGAATGAGCTGTAAAACACTTGTGTTAATGTTTGTCTACTGTCAAAGACAACTAGTATAACGTAAGCTATGTTACGAGACGCCAGATGCTTCTAAGAGCAGCAAAAATACTGAGTAAGGATGAAGCGTCGGTGTTTTCTACACCCTAGGCAACAGGACTAAAAAGAAATGCATTTTTCGTCTTTAAAATATATTCAGGTAATTCCCAGTGCATAAATTAGATTCATATAAATGCAAATGTGGATCACATTTTAATTTCCTTCAGTGTCTGAGCGAAGGAGTAATGTCTTTTAGATATAGGGGTGGGAGAAAGGAGAGGGGGGGATTTCAATTGTGAAAAAAATATACATTAAACATAACTACATTAAACATAACAAACCTGGGTAATGACACAATTAGAGCATACTGAATGCAGCAGTATTTCTAATTTACAAAAAGGGAAAACTTTAATATGGGGGGAAAAAGGAAAAAAACTCCACTTCGTGCCCCAGACTCGGGAGATTGGAATGGAAGAAATTTTCAATTTCATAAGTTTTAAAACACTTGGCAACTAAAGATGTTCAAATGCAACTTTTCAACATCACCACCATCAAAAAAAGAAAAAAAAAATAATAAGCAAGATGCTAATAAAAGCAGAGTTTATTATACACCATAACCCCAATAAAAGTAACAATGATAAAAAGATAGCCCATTATCTATAAAAAAAAATCCCTACACGCAGTATAATTATTAAAGATTATGCAAATTACATACGACCCTTAGCCGACGAGAAATGTGAAATAGGGCCAGTTGCATGTGACTGCAATTTACATCCTTGTGTAGACATTTAAATATGAGAGAATACATAACGAACTTTGCACATTTCCCTATTACCACCTGGTCGGATGCTGGATTCCTTCAAGTGCAAATGACAGCTAACATATCTAACGAATGAGAGATGGCCAAAGCGCTTTTGAAGATCCCGACATAGGATCACAACTACAAACTTTAAGAGGCGAGTGACTAGACCAGGGTTACAGATGACAGAACTTCATCAAAGATCCAAAGTAGATTCGAAAAAGGCACTCAACTGGTTGTGAATTTAAACGGAACTAAAAGCCGGTCCCTAATTGGATACACAATCAGCGATTGATTAAAACCCTGTGATGTGTAAATCAAAGTTGCAATTAGTTTTACTTCAAGTATAGATTTACATCTCAGTGAGAAGTCATGTATCAAAATAATCAAATGAAATACAACCAGGCGCCTTTCCATTTGTGTTAGAAATTTCAATCAAGTTTCAATCACTTTGACGCATGGTATTTAGTATCATCATACCAACATGTGGCACTTGTAATATTGGAATGGTAGAGCATAGAGAACTAAACAGACACTAGAAGAATTTATCAAAACTTACTAACACATAATAAAAACATGACAATAAAAAAAGGTTGCTATTAAAGAGGTAACTGATATTCATAGAATCAAAAACTCCGTATTTTAAGCAATGCAAACGCTCGCCTCTTACGCTTCTAAGGCTAATGAATTTAATATAGAGTAAACTTACAATTATACAATTATACAAGTATGTTAATCAAACAGTTACACGTATCACTCAAATATACTCCTGAAAGTAGGATAGCTTCTACATAAGTGACATTTATGCTTCTATATTGTGACAAAGCGTGAGTGATTAAAATTAAAGTCAAACTTTGATATCTCTCTCTCTCTCTCTCTCTCTTCTCTCTCTCTCTCTCTCTCTCTCTCTCTCTCTCTCTCTCTCTCTCTGACCATCAGCAAATATCAGCTAGTCCGAATTTATGCCTTTAATTAGCAGAAGATATGTCAACAAGAAAGTTCCTAAAGAGGTTTCGCACCATTAAGTGTCTTCAAAGTATGCCTTTCTGGCATTCTAAGGAAACTATTGGAGTTTATTTGTGAACTTTATAAAGCAAGTTTGATGCTGGAGTCTTATATGTCGACGTTCATTACACGGTGGCATAACGTAAGGAATTTGAAGGTTAGGCAAGAATACACTAAAGAAATTATTTCAAATAACAATAATGAACAAGTACAGTTGGAGACAGGAGTCCCTGGCACATCTCGCCCCGAATTGCACCCTCTCACGCCCATATTACGCACGAAGTAACCAAACAGATATTGAAGGAATAAATAGTAGAGGTAGCGGGCGGGGATAAATCATGAACTCGCCGTGCAGTATGGGTATGGCTGGGTACACTTCTTCAGGGAGAGGTGTACCATATTTCACAATGTGCACCTTTGCAAAGGACTTTTATCGGAAATAAATCTTCTATCATAGGATTTAAACTGCCTTATAAAAGGATGAATGTGAGCATACATGAGAACTATTTTAAAAGTAATATATCTGACAGCATAAAGTATACATAGAAATTGACGTCAAATAGCCAGAAATCTTGTTTTCAGGGACATCCAGATTCCAACCTCTGTACAGACACTGTAGGTAGCTCAGAACTTTGAACTGCCAAGTTCAGGGCTATCTAAATTTGGGCTCAGGGTCCGATGAATATGGGCTAATTGTGATTTCAAATAAGTACAATGTAATCTAATATAATAATGAAATAAATTATGAAAAATGAGACATTATACTGCATTAAGAGAATCTGTTAATAAAGACAGAAGAAAATCTTTGTTATTGTAATCCCTCAAGTTTAATAATGTTAAATTTTCTTAATTTTATCGACAGTTAAATATCTACATATATACATAAATATGATTGTATAAGTATATCCAAAAGTATGCATCTATCAAATACATACAAACTGCACCATCATACTCAAATAACCACGTATAATACATTAACAAATCTGGGGACACGCAAGCTACTGCTCCTCCCTCAGCAAGCAATAAACAACAGCGTTCGGGGGACGAAAAGGCTTCCGTGTTTGCTAATGCAAACATATTCGAGTGATACTCTCTTTCCAGCCTTACATAAACTCTGTCTCACCCCACGACGAGGGGATCACGACCCGCAAGACGCATTGCATCACTGGACGCATGCAACGGCCCCTCTTTTAAATTGCCCTACACGTGAAATTATAAACACACTAGGCCTCTTTAATTCATCTGACCTGGAAGGGCCGAGGCTCAATGTCGTGCAAATGTTGCAAAATATTCAGCGTTATGCAGCCCATTTGCAAGAGAAGTCTTGGGATGTTGCAGTATTTCCCAGGCAGATGTTGCTAAATGCCAAACATCATTCATGAAACATATGGTGGCACATTGTCCCTTTACTTATGAAGGGATACTTCCCATATACATTCCTCTAGGGAGAATATGACGTTCAATTTACCGAGAGAGAGAGAGAGAGAGAGAGAGAGAGAGAGAGAGAGAGAGAGAGAGAGAGAGAGAGAGAGAGAGAGAGAGAGAGAGAGAATGTCGTTTTACGTAACAAACTCATTAGCCGTCCCTAAATTTAAACAAATTCGAAAGCCCAGCCAGCGCGGCCCTCAAAATATCAAAGCCCGAAATAATTAGAAAAAGTCCACAGACGACTGAAGAGTATTCACGAGGTGAAGGTGAATACGATCTTCATTGCTTTGCCCGGGGAATGAAAGGCAAGAAGAGTCAGGATTTAACATTTAAATACATGAAGTGTCTTTAAACCCTTACGACGATATTTCAAGGTAACAAAGGCTTAATTTTGATAATTTAGAAAATAGTAATTTTAGCAATTTTAATAATAATAATAATAATAATTCCGATAGTTTTGATAAAAAATAATTTTAATATATTACATGGCATCAGGAAGAAAAATATTATAAATGATTCAAAAATGTTCAACGTGCGCTTGAAGCTATAAAGAAGGCAGCTAAATTACAACGAAGCCAATCTGCAACGAACCTGTGCCAGTGCCCAATAAAAGCGTCAGAGCTTTCTTCACTAAAGCATATCAGATGACATTTCTCCCATTCATCGTGATTCAGCACCACGAACAATCGAGAGAACTCCCATTACTAACCTCAAAATATTTTACACTCGGCATCACTTTCTTTACACATCAGATTTCGTCCTGTAACAACTTACTCATGAGTCTTATTTTCCGTGCGGTTGGTCTCAAATAATTACCCAGCGATCACTTAAACTATTTTTGAAGCGTTTTATATTTCTGACAATTCTTATAAAGAAAATTATATTCCAATCAAAATTAGTGGTATTTATATATGAGAGTAAAATTCCCCATTGTTAAATAGTCTGATATCCTTATCAGATGCTATATTTCATCATGATTATTAGTCAAATATATCCTAGTAAAACTTTAATTCTAATCAAACTTGCCAATAAAATCAACCATTAATTAGTTAAACCTATCATTCAACTTCACTTTAACAAATACATTTAGTCACACTTCTCAATCAAATCAATCTTGATGAAAGTTATATCTACTCCCCTTATCAGTTAAATTCACCTTGATAAAAGTCCCATTTAGCCCAACCTATTTGAGGCGGCACCACATTCAGGACACTTTATCTAGAGGCGCCCCATCTTCGCCATAGGAATGCCTTCTTAAACCCAAGCGAAATTGCCTTTGTTCGCGAATCAAGAGGGCAGCTGACTAGAGACGCTTTACGAGATGAGCCTTCCAGTAACTCGGGTCAAACGATGGACTCGCCACGACCCAGGCCACTTTCGCCTTCCTTTGGCCGGCCCCAAGGGGAGGGTAGGGGTCAAGAGGGTTCATGAAAGTGAATGTGACGGAAACTTGGGGACGGAATGAATTCGGACACCAAAAAAGGAAATTGGCAACAAAGACTCCCTATAGGTGCGACACATGTCTGCCACAGGTGAACTCGCAGCAGTCGACAAGAAAAAAAATTCATCTCTCTCTCTCTCTCTCTCTCTCTCTCTCTCTCTCTCTCTCTCTCTCTCTCTCTCTCTCTCTCTCTCTCTCTCTCTCTCTCTCGAGCTTTCCAGGTGAAATCAACAATGAACGCAGAAATTCAGTTTTATTCTCTTCATCTTCTGGTAAACTGAAAAGGCAACAAGAAAAAACAAAACAAATCTCTATCACTTCATTTCCCTCCTCTGTCTGTGGGTCGTCGTCGTCTCCATTCCTTTCGTTATCCTTACATTAAGGGGACGGTTGCCTAATGTGCCCTCTCCAATGCCCTCTATCAAAGGCATCCTCTTCCACCAAACCTCTTCTTTCCATATCATCGTTTACCTTAACTTGCCGTCTAATTATCTACCTCCATCTCGATCTCCCCCAGCCAGGTTCCTCTAAAGCCCTTCCCGTTCACTCTCCACCATCTATCCCCCAATATGTGCCCACACCATTTCAGTACTGTTACTCTTATCACCTCTGTAATCTTTGATATGCCTGTCATTCTTCTCATTTCACCATTTTCCAATCTTTCTAACAAAGATATTCCCATAATCGACATCAGCATTCTCTTGCTTCCTCTTTTCGTATTAGAGCCTACGTTTTCCATCTATACATGAACACTGGCCTTATCATTGTGCTATAGATATTGACTTTTAGCTAGATTTGCATTTTTTAATCACATACCCTTCCGCTACCTCCCCAGGTCTGCTCTTGTCCTATTCTCAACTTCAGCATCACATCCTTTCTTCCCCAGTAAGTAAATCGTTCCCCCTGTTTTATAATCGAGCCTCAATATCCATGTACCATAACCTCAGTCTTATCTACAGTACTGTTACCCTTGAGCCACCCCTCTCCAAAGTTTCTTGGCACTCTGCAACCCTTCTCTGTAAGTCTAACTTATTTTCAGTAATATTCACCAAATCACCTTCATATAGTTAACTCCAATATTCTTAATTTCTGATCTCTTCATTTAATACATTTATGACCAGCACAAATAAAATCGGACATAATGCTGACTACCGGTGTAATATAATACTAACTACAAAAATTTCTGTTCCCGGGTGCTATTATTACTTTTGTCTTTGTTCTTTTGTAAATCATCTCAACCATTCTAACCAACGTTACCTCTCTGGGACCTTCCTCTCCCTCAAGCACCAAAACACAATTTCTCTCGGGATTTTTTTATAAGCCTTCTCTAAATCTACAAAGGCACAGAAGAACTTCTAGTTTTCGTCAAGCCTCTTTTCCTCTAAAGATGACATCCATAGTCCCTTCCCAGCGCCCCCCGCCCCCACGAATGCATACTGCTGCTTCCCAATCTTTACAATCTCTTATCTAGTACCGTACCCTTTCAAAACCTTTCAAACCATGATCGGTTAGTTCAATTCCCCTGTAGTTACCTCCTCTGTCTGTGGATATATATATATATATATATATATATATATATATATATATATATATATATATATATATATATATATATGTATGTATATATATATATATATATAATTATATATATATATAAATATATATAAATATATATATATGTTTGTGTGTGTATACATACATACAGTGAGAGAGAGAGAGAGAGAGAGAGAGAGAGAGAGAGAGAGAGAGAGAGAGAGATCTAACGTAGCCGTTAATTGGGTATACATTTAAAAAAGGTAAATAAAGCTTCAAAGTAAGGGGAACACCAAACTATGCTTTC
>NC_090730.1:137874612-137889612 GCF_036898095.1 Palaemon carinicauda
CTAATCCTGTTGACCTCCATTGCTCAGCAGTGCGAAAAAACTATTGCATATCATATCTACAACAGTTAATTTCTTTTCTTTCCTTCTTTCTCTTCCTAAAAATAAGAATTAAAAAAAGAATAATAATAATAATAATAATCCCCCTACATAATAAAGAGCAAATGTGACTTTATATAAATACACACATTTTTTTCCTGTCACGCTCAGGGGGAGAGGGAGTAGTCATACCTTGGTTAGAGGGGGTACCCCGGGAAGTATACTCGAAAACCACACACTCCCACAAATTACCGAACCAGCAGGTTACAGTTAGGAAAGGGGGAGGGATGGGAATGGTTGAATCTGTGTGTGCATACCCATCTAAATATTTAGCCATCATATTGCCGGGTCGCGTACACTAGTAATAATAATAATAATAATAATAATAATAATAATAATTCACCTCCGAATAAAATAATTTCATTGTTGAAACATCAAAATTAAGAGAAAATGTTAAATCACAGCCTCCCCACTTTTGCCTATCTTTAAAAGAATAAACACATATCAAAGAACTTCAAGGGATTGAAAAGACCGAGAGAGAGAGAGAGAGAGAGAGAGAGAGAGAGAGAGAGAGAGAGGGGGGGGGGGTCCTGGCATGGTCAAGCAACAACGCTTCACTGCTTATCGGTACACATTCCTTTGACCCGTGAAATCTTTTCCCCTTGAATTCACTTACGTCTTTTCATCACTACCTATGCCAGGAGCAATAACTTTTTTCTTTTACTTTATTTTAGGGATAATAAAAAAAAGTTCTTTACGAAGGCACAGCGCTTATTTTGATCAATTTTATCAATGGTCATTTACCCTTTGTCAATAATAATAATAATAATAAATGCATATATCAATTTGGTATATATCTTCATAAGGACAAATATTCTACCACGAGACAACGTATACTTATCACTACCTTTTTCTAAGAAGGAAATTAGCGCCAGCAAGAACATTCAGTAAAAAAAAGACAGATGGTTGGCTTACGTGGGGTAATATATTAAAAACATCTATAGAAAAACGTTAAGTGACAAGAGAAAAGCATGTAATAACAGAACGAGCACTCGGTAGAGCGCATACTTTAGTCTATATCATGTATACCACAAGATCGGCAATTGGATTATGCACATGTTGGCCCTAGTTCCATGCATATCAGATAAAAGGTGGCCACGATATGACAAAAAAAAAAGTTTTTGACCTTTTCGCGACCTTGGCCTTGACTTTTAACTCAATCACTTTCAAAATCTAATTAAATTGTCCTTAGAGCATGGCCAATCGTCCGACCAAATTTCATGAGATTCAGTCAAATAAAAATAGTTTTAGAATTATGCGAATCACAAACACACAGACATACAAACACATAAATACACGCATATCATAACATAATCCTCGTAACAAAGTTGGCGAAGGTAATAAACATACTTTCCGTTGCAAGTCCGCGAATACGGATAATAATATTGCGATATTAGAAAAGTTAATCGTCTAGTTAATAATACGAGTGCCCGTTTTAAGTTTCATTTTAGCAAAAGAAAAAAAGAAAAAAAGAAAAAAAAAAAAAAAAAACTTTTATTTCCTCACAACGTATTAAAACAATGCTATTATAAAATGAAAACGGATACTTACCCGACTAAAACACCACAGCGCCTAATCGACTGACCGCAAAGTTGAGACGTCTGCGGTCATGTTCCTGTGACCCTAAAGGGATTTCTTTTTTGTCTATTTGCCGTTTCATCGATGCGGGTTCGTTTTTATTCGGTAGCAAAATGGCCACTTAACGTAACCTATTATCAACATGGATTTATGTAAAATCAAGTGCAGTGACTACACACACACGAGAGAGAGAGAGAGAGAGAGAGAGAGAGAGAGAGAGAGAGAGAGAGAGAGGAGAGAGAGAGTACTAGGAAAAGGCCTAAAGATGAACGTTAAAAGCATAAGCTAAGGTTAGAAAATCAAATAA
Organism: Palaemon carinicauda; assembly: GCF_036898095.1. NCBI lineage: Eukaryota > Metazoa > Arthropoda > Malacostraca > Decapoda > Palaemonidae > Palaemon > Palaemon carinicauda. The sequence continues at coordinate 137,876,594 of NC_090730.1, forward strand.
GATAAATAAAGAAAATAATGAGAGAGAGAGAGAGAGAGAGAGAGAGAGAGAGAGAGAGAGAGAGAGAGAGAGAGAGAGAGAGAGTACTAGGAAAAGGCCTAAAGATGAACGTTCAAAGCATAAGCTAAGGTTAGAAAATCAAATAAGATAAATAAAGAAAATAGAGAGAGAGAGAGAGAGAGAGAGAGAGAGAGAGAGAGAGAGAGAGAGAGAGGAGAGAGAGAGAGAGAGAGAGATGCCTTCATTGTTCTTAACGAAGCTCGACTTTCTCTCACGCTGACCAAGAGCGCGTATCTCCTATAGGCTTGGCTAGGAACGTTCACCTACCCACCCCACCCCATGCATAACCAGCATTCCTTTCCCTGTCTTCTACCACGAACCCTATAAGATTGTACCCAAAGCCAGAGCCCCTTTGGGTTCTTATGACCAAGCATTAATCCTTTATTACTTCAGTGATATGGAATAGGCTATATTTTTCTTTTTGAGATTCTGCATGAAAACTAAAGGCATTTTGAGTAAAGGTTCGTCGAAACGCTTTGTAATGACCAAAATACCATCATCGTAATTGTAATTATTGCCATTACTATCATTAATATAATTTAAATGTTAATATTAGTAGCCACTGCAATAATAATGCAATTGTTAAAAACAATCATCACTATCCATATTAGTATAATTATCACAATCACATTAGTATTAGTAGTGATAACAACAGATAGTATTTCCAACTAACGTGAAATAATATCAACCATTCCTAATTCCTTCAGTATTTCATCCACTCATAATTACCAATGATATCTCCAACAACGCAACTCTCGTCAAATACGCATTCTGTGCAGTGTTTCCTCACAACACATGTACGACAGATGTATTGCACGGATAACTGACACTGCAGATTGCGAAGTTACCAGTGAGTGACAGCTGACTGATGATTGACTACTAAATCAATTGGCATTGCCGTTATGGTTGGCATTATCTACCCTCCCTGTTATTTATTTTGTGGTCGTTTATAATTATTTGTATTCTAAATAAGCTAAGTGTCATTGATTTCGCCGTTTAATTTTTTAAGAAAGCTTGTCACTGAAAATTTGGTACCCGAGATATTATATAATTGAATTTTACCATTTTCTTGGTATGAATTAAACGAAAACTACTAAAATACGTAATTCTGGTATTTGATGTTCATGTATAATTTTATTTTTCATTCCTGCATTTAACTATATATTTTGAAATACAAGAATCCATTATTACTTCAAAAGCCCTATTAATATTCTCAGTAATTCGTGCCTGTAATTTTGTTTTTCATAGTTTATATAAGAAACATCTGTTTTAATGTTGTTACTGTTCATAAAATATTTCATCTTAAATGTTCATTACTTCTCTTGTAGTTTATTTCCTTATTTTTTCCTTACTGGCTATTTTTTCCTTGTTGGGTCCTTGGCCTTATTGCAGCTTGATTTTCTATAGCATATTGTTTTTCCAACTAGGGCTGTAGAATAGATAATAATAATAATAATAATAATAATAATAATAATAATAATAATAATAATATTAAACTAGAAACAAAAGTCTCATTTGCTATTCCTTTACTATTTTTTTTATACTTCCTAAAGCCTGTATCTTACACATAGTGTACAGATATTCAATCATTCCATTAATCTCTTTACGTCGAAATACAAGAAACTCGAATCAATAAATCCTAGGTTAATCCCCTCTACTGTACTTTTCTCCTCCAATTTCTCGCAAAAGCATCCCCTTTTCCCAAGAGTTAGGTAAGGACCCAAGACGCAGGAGACACCCAACCAACAACTTGCACAAAGACTAAACACTCCCAGTAATTTACCGCTGAGAGCTGACAGCGTCGCGCCAAATTGAAACCGGAGGGTAAATTGTTAGTGATCTTCCCTTAAACTTCCTAGGCCGGGAAGAGTAAACTCCTCCTCCTGGCAACAGTTTCAACCACAAGGCGCCTTCAGTCACCTTTTTTCATGACGGTGGAATAAATAACGTTGTAATCGAGGTATGAGCGGACACAGTGGCGCCTGCAAAACTGCACCCCCACCATTCATCTTCCCACACTCCCTACCCACTCCTGTGTCATTCGTTCCGTTTTTTTTTGTTCTTTTTTGTCTCCGATCGCACGTCGAGCCGATTCCCAAACTGATGGCGCTTGGCCAGGGTACCATGTACCACTTAGAGCACGAAATTACTCTTCTGGTTCTTCATTACCTTTCGGCAGTACAACTGAGACAGAGATCCAAAAGATACAGGCAGCAGAGTCACATATTTATTATACTCATACCCCATTTGAGGGACTTGACTACGTTATTCATTATAAGAGGTGTCAATGATACTGTTTGTCTGGGTTGATATGATTCGCAAAATCACCCAGAAACCATAGGAAATCGGGGGGGGGGGGATTCTGAAAAAACCCACACACACACACACACAAAAAAGGACCTACATTACATATCAAATCGTGAAATCACCATCACAACAAGGACGGTGGTCCATATCAGCAAACTACAGAGAATCAACGAATTATTGAGACAGTGGTGATCTCTGCGGTAGGTGTGTTTTTTTATTTGCACTGTTGAAAGGTAAATGTATGTATAAACACCAAGAACCAAGAAGTGCCAAAGAACCTTTTTATCTCAATCTTACAGTCCAAACTTAAAAAGATTATTGGCAACGAGTGGTCTTTTTTACCCCCCAACTCAATCCCCCAGACGCGGAAGTGGTTATTCCAAACTTTCAGTCTCTAATACCGATGAAGCACCTGTCGAATATAATAAAAACCCGCAAAGACCGAAATATCTACAGAAAAGGACGTGGCACAGAACACCTCAACCTAGCAAAAAGAGAAAAGCGTCTTCAAATAAGACTTACGAACATTCATTATATCAAATATTCACTACGAAATGTTATGAAGGGGCAATGAGACAAGGGTCTTATAAAGATGAGTGAAGGAATCAAGACCAAAATACCCCAAAATTACAATTATATCTATCCACGGTTGGAAAGGCAAGAGCATACGAGCAGAATTTAGAATTTTGTGGGAGAGTTGAATACACCCCCTCCACAAAATATTATTTCCGGCTCAGCACGGAAACGTTACTCGGCGTGACTTGTCAATCTCAAACTTTTTTTGACGGAGGGCGAAGGTAAATTAGTGGACTTAATTTACAAATGACGACTCCTCAACTTCCCGTGTATTACAGGTAAATTCCTCTGTGATTAATAACCCGTAATGAGAAGATATATCTTTGCGATATACAAGCCGTGGGGGTCATCTTTGGCCAAACAATGGGTCTGGGAACAGTCTGTTCCCCCCGAAGGTTTTAAGACATCTACCATCACTTTGACCAGATGATAACAGGTCATTTGTGTCATTCTGAAACGTATGATTACCAAGGTTTCCTTGTATCAGAGGGATTAACCTATACATTACATTTGTAGAATGTCACATTATTTCTTAATTAATGTAACAAATGCAACATGGTAATGAGGGTTGGGTTCAAATACTTTAACATACTGATATTTGATTGATTGACGTAATAAGGATACAAACGTAATGACTAGTTTATTTACCGTAAAAACCTGATACTGACCAAGTCATTAAATGAGTATATTTAATATAAAAAAAAAAAGGTACTTCAGAAAGAAAGCACACTTACCGGTTCACTATACGGTCAAACTTGATCAGTGCCATAAAGACAGGGTTACATAAATTAAAAGTTGTTTGCATTAACTAAACTGCATGGTTATTCTCATGGCGAGTACTTTAACAGGTTCTGTGTCAAAGAGCTCTGCAAATGTGATCAAACTTTCAATTTTCCTAAATTATTAGCATTCCTTGTACATTTCAATATTGTCTTATAAAGGAAAATTAGCAAATATCAATAATCCTATTTCTTCTTACTGAATAACTGCGAAAATCAGCAAATATTTGTTAAACAACAAAAGTAAGAAAATACTATTTGTCTATCAATTCAAAAGAAAAACTGGATCTCACCGCTTAAAACTATCTGGACATTTCAAGGAAGTTAGAAAAAGTCTTCCCGTCCCTCATTACCCAAAACCTTTAATCAAATAATCACTCCCCAGACAGAGAGAGAGAGAGAGAGAGAGAGAGAGAGAGAGAGAGAGAGAGAGAGAGAGAGAGAGGGGGGGGGGGGAGGGGGCGCGTTCACTAAGTAGCTGCAACTCATCACAGTTCTTGTTTGAAGAATTAGAGAGCCTGGTTCAAGAAATGTTCCTCGAGGGGCTAAGCAACAACTGGACTGAAACCCAAGGGTCAACTCTCTCCACTTTTAACGGTAATTATCTACACACAGCGATGCATAAATGGGTTTGGCCCATTTCAGTGTCTCGGGAAGTGATTTATAGCGGCCAATTTTTACTATTTTCCGCATACTTCAGTCATTCCGTGCGCTATAAAAAGACACGAGAGCAGACATAAAGCTCAAGGAGTTAACTCGTAATGGTTTCTTTACAGTTTGATTAACCGACCTATCATCTACAAACCCAAACAAACACAAGGCACTCGTTACCAAACGCAGCGGGAATTGAGCTAACGACTGGACCATTACGATTTACGGAGTTTCGTCACAAAATGCATACAAATCATTTAGCTCCCTCACTGGGGAGCATTCACAGTGGGTAAATGGAAAGAGAAAAAATAAATTGGGGACCACCCGTCGAGGATTCAGAAAAGTTGAATAGAAAATAGTAAAATACATAAAGCGACGACGAATCGGCTCAAAAGAAATATCTTTCTTTGGTCTGACGTCTGAAAACCATAAAGAAATTTTCGCGAAGAATAAATTGTGGGAAAAATGGAAAGGTGACAAAACAGTGACACTCAGCGGGCCAGAAAATTCGAGGCACAACAGGGACCAACAAGAAGACGGAATTAAGCTTATTTTGGGGCTATTTTCACACACCATGTAGCCTTGACTTGCCACATTATGCAACAATTTAAGAAAAATAACTTATGTATGATATACTAAAAAAAAGTTGGTGGAATACAATTTACCTTCACATTGTCAAAGGAACAGCAAGAGCATAATCTTTTGTGTATCTTATGTAACTTATCATCTATCCAACCAGATCTAAATATAAATATACAATCGTCACCCACAATTAAATTAGCTATGAGTTTTACTTCATAATCATATGTATAATTATAAAAATAAGAAGGGGATAACACTGACGCTAGCGTGTCCTCCAGTGTTTATTCCAATATATAATTAAACCTTAATTAACTTATATTTTGTATTTCATTTCAACAAAAATTAAAGCTAACAATTATGTTGGAACAACAAAATAAAGAGAACTTATAGTGTCGCTAGCTCTGGCACGGAACAAATAAAAAATGTCTGAGGAGCACCTAAAATGCATTACCCAACTACTAACAGTTTATAATTACATATGTTAAAGAGAAAACTAATTATGATTGGGATGAAACATAATAGCATTGTAATATCGTCAGAAAGGTACATAGTAAATACTCATGGACATTTATTTGCATGCAGTGAACAAGTGCACACATACACGAGAGCCTGTGAGAGAAATCGTCACACAGTACCATTTACGCTCGCATAAACATCTGCACACGGTAACATTACTTCGTCTAGTTAATTCCCAAGTTATTAAAAGGAAAGCATTTCTTTCCATATTCACAGTTCTGGGAACGAACGCATAAAAAGCCCAACCCATGAGTCAGAACTTGCAATCAAGTCTGATATTTCAGTGCAAGTTAATCGCAACTAATAATCAAGATTAAAAACAATCTCGCAAGACCTGCGATTAAACATTTACCCCGAGATGGTAGGGCGGAGTCTAATCCCATTTCGGACCAGACGCATTCATTTCCCTTTATGGGGTAACCCACGGCGAAACCGTAAAACGCCAGGGGCTCTGCAAGACGAACTAAGACGTTCGTTCGAAGATCACGTGTGCAGAATGGCAAATTTTCGAAGCAACTGCAGCATGATCGGCAAGTATTGAAGTCAACATGAGGCTATCATTATATTCAGCCAGTCAGCAAGAGCCCATAAACATGAAATCATGTCGTAGATAGGGCACAACTGTGACAGGACAAAATTTTACATGTGAAATCAGAACTTTCAAACCCTATTGTTGAAAATTAAGTAAATGACCGTGATGTCAAAAGTTTGTTCAAAGATCACAAACTTGAAATCCTAACTTCAAAATGAGACCATTGTTACAGAATCCTACAGTGCAACGTGAGCTCAAAAGTCCTTTTGCCTTGGAATAATAAAAAAAAAAAAATCCAGAAATTGGTCCTAGAATTCACCATGACCTTCAGGATGGTTTGTAGTGGAGGCAAAATCTCAGTTTCAAATCATATCATGAGGCTTTGAAGTTCACGAGGAAGCTGATGTCACAAAATTCTCAACTATTTCGTGAGATCACACCCACTTAATCACGAGATAATAAGGCAGAGATCACAATTAGACTTCTTTACTGTATTGTAAGATTACAGTCAACTTGTTCATGAGATAATGATAATGTAAATTAATTACAATCTTAGGGATTATTATCAACTCTCAAGATTATTCATAAAAGGTCAAATGAAGTATGATTAAGCCAGTAACAAAAACCTATACCTTATCTGGAGTTTCTTCCATCCTGCAATCTTCATTGCAATACTCAAGTTAATGATGACACTAAAATCAAAGTTTGTTTGAATTCATAGATGTCAAAATTAAGGATTCCTCTAATTACAATAACAATACTATCGTGTATCATTCAAAGATTTCAACTATTTTAGTGTCCCAGTAGAGAACACAAGGAAAAACTGTAAAAATGTTCTTCATGAATTTGTAGCCATGAAGTCATTTACTTAACGATAACGTCATGACTAAAGAATGCTGAAGCTTACCATGAAGATATTTACTATCATAATAAAGACTAAACTTTCCCACGTAGTCACAGTCACGGAATATGATATAGTAGAGTATTCAAATTCCCCATGAGATCACAGCTTTCAAATCCTGAAATTCATAGGAGGGATACGGTATATGCAAGCAGTCCTTATTTTTCTCATCGCAATGCAGTCATGGAATCCTAAATCAAAGACCTAAATTCGTGAAATCGCAACCATGAAATCGACAAGAATGTCGAAAGAAAGTTCAAGTTCGCCAAGAGGTCACGGTCATGGGCAATTATATTTCATGGCGAGGAGATAATAAAGTAATCCTTACTTTCGACAAGAGATATCAATGTTTACCGTGAGTTCCAGTAATAAGATATAATATCAAGAACTAACGTCATTTCGAAATTAGAATAAAACCCAGAAGTCCTCTAGAAGCGCAACGCAACCGTTACTATGCAGATACAAATATATAATCTAAGGAGGAAACAAGGATAAATGACCGAAGTCATGCAAAACCTCCAATATACAATAAAACCGCAGCCTACATATTTACATGAATGATAAAATGTCACGAGATAATCTCGTCCATTGAAAAATAATAAAAGTAATTACCGTATGACCACAAATTCCAAAAACTACATTATCATTCATTTCTGCAATCAAAGGAATGTTCAATGAAATCGACGATTAGCCAACATAAGTGATTAGAAGCAACGGCACAAGCAGTCTCCTTGGGGTTACTTGGCGGCAGAAGGCCAACAACCCCTTTCAACAGAAAGCTCTCTTTTTGTGGGCGAAACCCCGTGACCGTTCAACCCCTTCGCTTGGCGCCTTTCGAACCAAGCCCCGCTCCCTCAACCAATGCAATGGCTGATAAATTCAATGTTCCGATGGGGGCCACCAATCTATTTCTACAAGTCATTCATGAATCGAAGTTTATATATTTTTTTTTTCTGAAGAAATGTACGATGACTTACGAATCTTTCTAATAATTCACTACATTAACATTAACAGCAGTATCTTATAAAGCCTATGGAGAACAAATGTGGCAATGAGTTTCTTCAATTTTACTTTTAAGATAAAAATTTAAGACACTTTTCGGGGGTAATTTATTTGGTTGTGGAGTTATTTGTCAGTAACATAGCACTTTCCGAAAAATGTAAAGCTTTTATACATAGTGAAAAATGTAAAGCTTTTATACATAGTGAACCTTCCTAAAGAAGTAAGGTGCTCACTAGACATGAACAACATTAAGTACATTGTAGGTTATTAATTATTATAAAAAAAAGTATGTCTTTCGAATAAGAAAAGAGGTAAGAAATATCTGAAAGGCGACAATATTCCAGGATTTGTTAAATCTTCAAGTTCCTTGTTTGAAAATGCCCTCACCTGTTCTTCGTACTCTTAACATTGGATTTTTATTGGTTTCTGTATGTGCAGCAAAGCTATAATTTATTTATCAACGTTCAAATAATAACTGTCTATCCTCAAACATAAATGTTATAATGGAACAGAACAGAGAAGGATAAAGACAGTTTATTTAGCAATATTCAATAAAATATTTTATATAGTTTTGTATTTAATGAATAGCTTTCCTGGCAATGAAGAATTTCTATATATATATATATATATATATATATATATATATATATATATATATATATATATATATATATATATATATTGTCAGTCCCGCAGTTATGTAATTAACGATCTTTCCTCAACAAAAGATCCAAGAGTTCGAGACCCTCAGGGGTGGGGGGATATTCTCCGATAAATCTACTGTGTCCTGTTAACTTAAACAGAGAATTGGTATCTTAAGACGCTAATGACCTCATCATAAAAATTACAGAAACCCTGAAAGTTGAATTAACACCCTTGAGAGCATGGGTGCTCTACCTGGGTGCCTAGGACCTCAAGTGGGCTATAACAAGAATTTATGGGTGTCATAACACACTTACAAATTACACATTTCAAACTATTGTTAGAAATCGGAATTTACATGAAATGCACCACTCTGTCCTGACAGGAGAATTATTCAACTGAGTGTGTTATAATTTATGCAGAGGTTAATTGAACTTTTTCCCAAAATCTCCTGGGAGGCTATACTCAATGCAGCAAGAAATGAATGATAGGGGAGCGTACATTATTTTAAACAGATACCCCCACTGGTGCCACTTCTTCACAGATCACCAACCCGTTATTTGACCCCTCCCCCTTAATCTGTCACTCTTCCTTTCTCTCTGCTTCTATAAAAAATAGCGTATTTCAGAATTGATTTCTCTCTCTCCTTCACTATTCACCTTTTTTCCAAGAAGTACCTTAGCTTGGCTATGAAGCTGGCCATATGGCAACCTGGAAGCAGGGGAACAGTCCATCACAACTGTGTGTATAGGAGCGTTGAAGGACATGTGTTCATAAGCCACGTTTAGGATGGGGGAAACCTTCATACAGAAAACACTCCTTGATTTTTTCCTCAATGGTGGTGTGGAACAAAACTGAATAATTTCGGATAAATTCCTGAAATACACCAATTTATATAGAAACAGAGAAAGAAAGAGACAGGGTCTAAGGAGGTTGATTATGTAGTTAGAGAAAGAAAGCAAGATGGTAATCTGTGGAGATATAGCAATAGTGGGGGAATCCGTTTAAACTCAGTTGCCCTCCTCTATCGTCCATTTCCTGCTGCGTTGAGTATAGTGCCGCTTGAAACGGCTAGTCTTTCGTAGTGTAGATTTTTTATTTAAGGAATTAAGCATACCACAGACAAAAATTACTGTCAAATTTGTAATAAATTTAGCTTTCATAAAAGCAAAGGTGTTTTCTTCATCAACATTCTATCTATTTATTTATTCTATCATTATTTTACAACTTTTTTTTTTCTTGGGGCTGTGGAATTTTGGAGGAAAAGGAAAGAGGCCACATGAGGTTTAAGAATTCATGAAGGGAGGAATAAAGTGAAAAAGTTTTGAGAATCACTGCTCTACAGAGACCCCTCCAAGACAATGAAAATTGGGAAGGTGATATATTGTATGTATTGCAGACGAGCAGTACCGTACTTGGTATCATTTCATAGTGCACTAATATAACTACCGGTAAGTATTTTTATTTACGAAATCTTTCCCATCGACCTTCCTCCCTGCAACTTTTTCCGTAATTTTGGAACCCAACAGTACTGTGGGAAGGGTTAGGGCGAGGGTCGTAAGGGTTAAAGACCCCACTAAAACTAAGGACAGGATTAGTACATGTCCCATTAATTTACCTACATCTAGAATATCGTCGACTCGTGTCTTCATAGAGAACAGGACTACTGATGCTGGTTTCAATACTAAAAGATTAACTAAGGAAATTATTTTTTCACACGATAACGGAAAAAAATTGCATGGCAGAAATTCGATAAGAAAGAGCAAGACTGCGTAAATAAATATACCTTAAGAGTCATATTAGCGCAAGATAATGTTGTAAATATTTACCGATAAATATCATGAGGAGTCAGATCATAGACTATAGCCCATAGATAAAGAAACAGGCTGTGGTATAAGCAACCATATTCCTTGATAGTTCGAGTAGAAATAACAATATAAGAAAATATGTATGTGTGCAATCATTTCCATACACACACAGACACACACACTATATATATATATATATATATATATATATATATATGTATGTATATATGTTTATATTTATATATGTGTGTGTGAGTGTGTGTGTTATCCATGTGGAAAAATCGCATCTTATCTAGGACGCCCTTTTATTTTTCACATTCTAGAATTTGTTTGATAATCACTTTCCAGTTTACTTTGAATACCCCATTCTAACACTGCTATGTTACACAATGCGTAAAGCAGAAGCTAGAAGCTTGAGTGAAACTTTTTCATTTCAATTTACTGTAATTTTATACTACATGACATTTTCCTCGAATAGGGGCTCATATAAATGTCCATACTTTCACAATTTTAGACCGTAGGCGTATTTCAAGTCTGTGTGATAACCATGAGCGAAATTGGGGTTAATGTTAGGGTTAATTCGGTCGACCTTTTGCTTAACCTTGACCTTTGTCCTAGGACTTTCAAAATTGAATATCTTCCCCGTCTCAACATAACAATTCTTGAAAGTTTCACTCATCTGAGTAAAATTGTGTCCAAGAAGTTGATCACGAACAAAATGATAGACAAACAGACAAACATGGACGATAAAAACTTCCTCCCAGCTTCGTTGGATAATAATAATAATAATAATAATAATAATAATAATAATAATAATAATAATAATAATCGAAAAGAATTGAGTGCAGACCTCCGCCACAACAGCTTATTTCTCGAAACCAGTTTGCCTAGACCTAGAACTTTCAAAATAGAGTAGAGTCAATTCCACGTCTCAACATAACAATTAATCAATGAAAGTTTCCCTACTCTATGAGTAAAAGTTTAGCCAGGGAGATGTTTACAAACAGGCAAACAGGGGTTAAAACATAACCTCCTTCCAACTTCGGTGGCGGAGGTAATTATAATAACCAAAGGGCATCCTCATTCCTCGGATCTTCCTCTGAATGGACTAAACACAGTCTTTAATTCCAGCAGCAACAGCTGATAAAACTCACCGTAAACCGAGCAGAGATGCAACTCGAAACAATAATCACAATATTCATCCGAACAAAACAGCTCTTCGGGCCAGCATTACATTCACGTACGCTGGTAACTTGAGTTAATTAACACCGGGCCGCCTCTTACTGCGTTTGTTTTAGGAATAATATCCCTGGCGGACATATCCGGGGAAATTGGGGCTGTCCACGACCTGCCGAGAAACTAATTCTGCTTGACAAGGCCTCAAGATCTTTCCACTCTTCAGACAGCCGACGGCATTTGTTCCACTCTTGGGTCTTTTTGGGTTTAGTTATTTCGGAGGTAAACGGGCTTGTTTCAAAGAGAGGTGTCTATTAACAGGACAATCACTTATTTGAAAAATAGACTCCCTCTGTTTCAATAGGTCACATTTATAAAATATAAACACATATTTAAAAAAAAAATCAGTGGTTCCAAAGAAAATCATTAAATCAACAAAGAAAAACACGTATCTAATATACATACATATATATATATATATATATATATATATATATATATATATATATATATATATATATATATCTTCTCACTCATTTCAAGGGACACTTATATATCTATACTTTCACTTATTTGGAAAAGAAACTCGCTTGAATACGAAACTTATTCACAGAGAATATATGCATATGACTCGCTTACTTAAGAGGACAAACCAGGGAAACATGCACCTAATATCTTATAATGTCCACCCATATTTATAACATATCTAAAATTAAAAGAAAATGAGTGTAGATGTGTCTTAAAAAAAGAATATTATGAAAGTATAACATATGCCACGCCTGACTCAAAGCATGAACAGTGTATGATATTATCATGATATAAATGTGCGTATAAATAGAAATATACAAGAATGCAAGAATAAAAAAAAAAATCAGCTATGAAAAATACACAATTCTATAAATGTACATGAAAACTAAAACTCTTCCTCTTCTCCAATAGATATAACATTATTATTTCATATAAAAAATTAACAAGAATGAGAAAAAACCGACTACTATTATTATCGTCTCAATAACAAAGATATTCACTCTCACTTTCTCTTCTGTGGTATCTGAACCATTATAGAACCCTTCTACTCTTAAGAATACTCTTCCTAGAATAATGGTTATCAATCGAAAATTAACAATAAACTCTCTCTCTCTCTCTCTCTCTCTCTCTCTCTCTCTCTCTCTCTCTCTCTCTCTCTCTCTCTCTCTCTCTCTCTCAATCTATTAAAGACCCCTTCGAATTTAACAACACCGTTGTTCATGGCAAGTCTGCTATGGGGCACATGAAATATCTCCCTTCGGACCAAATACTAACCCCAGAGCGAAACCACCACAAGGGCCATTAGCATTCTGATGCCGTCAGGTCAGTTGGTGGCATCATCATGGCTGATGCCGGTCGCCTAGAATGCATTTGAGAGTTTCTTTTGACACCGGTTCCTTATTTAGGTCCCAATGGACAATTAAACAGGACTAAATTCCGGACCAAATGAGAAAGTTAAT
>NC_090730.1:137897112-137904612 GCF_036898095.1 Palaemon carinicauda
CATTCAAAATTCTTAAAGGACATTATCAACAAATACCTTACAAGATGACATGTTATTGTTATCATAATAGTAACTATTATAATCGTTACCATTATAACAGCCCCTTGCGAGTTCGGTCATTGTTTTTGCTGGGTATTGAATACAGCGATATACTATAATCGTTCTCAATATATGCATGGCAGGCAACAGTTAGTCCTTATATGAATACAAGAATGTAGGTTGCATTGACAGTACTACTTGGAGAGCTTCGTGCAATGCCAAATGAATCTTAGGGCATAAGACCTCTCTGATTGCCAAGCTGCTTTCAAATTTTGCTTCAGTATTTACAGTTTATCTCATATATTTCTAAATGTACAGTCGGCTTCATTAATTCCAGCACCGCGATATCTCCTTAGCTTCCCATGAATTGTACCGGAATTGTACAACGGACCAGAAAGGACGTGGTTATAACTTATAAAAATAGAATCCTTTTGGGAGTCCTTCAAAGATCAAAATGGTTTTCTTCGTTCATTGCCTGGCTAGTACTTCCATTTCACCTGCTACTGAATACAATTATTTTGATGATGCAGTATACCAATACTACGATAGGGATCCTCATCTTTCCTTGCATCTTTCTACGTAGTTGGGACAAAATATCACGAATGTCTTTCTTTTACCAAAAATTGACTCCCTGTTATTTCACAATAAGAATATATGTAAAATTCTCATCCAAAATGTACCGTTCTTGTTACCGAAAAAGCAATATTCCAATTACGTTATAATTTTTGGAAACGACTTTAGTATCTTTGGGCATGGATGTTTAAATTGAGTAATGTCTTTTAATACCACAATTAAAGCTAGACCAGGGTTAAGTAGCTAATTTTGATCTAGAATAATTGAAACATGAAAACCCAATATTTTCGTATTTCAAATATATCTGAAATGTACGTCAATTATATATATATATATATATATATATATATATATATATATATATATATATATATATATATAGGTAGGTAGTAGGTTAGCCAGCCCCACCCCCCCCCCCCCCGTTGAGAAACTATCGCTAGAGAGTTATTGGGTCCTTTGACTGGCCAGAGAGTACTACATTGGATCCCTCTCTCTAATTACGGCTCTTTTTCTTTTGCCTACATATTTACTGAATAGTCTGGCTTATTCTTTCCACATTCTCCTCTTTTCTCATACACCTGACAACACTGAGATTACCAAACAATTCTTATTCAATCAAGGGGTTAACTACTGCACTATAATTGTTCAGTGGCTCCTTTCCTCTTGCTAAGGGTAAAAGAGACTTTAGCTATGGTAAGCAGCTCTTCTAGGAGAAGGATATTTCAAAATCAAACCATTGTTCTCTCGTCTTGGGTAGTACCATAGCCTCTGTACCAAGGTCTTCCACTGTCTTGGGTTAGAGTTCTCTTGCTTGAGGGTACACTCGGGTATTATATTCTATATTATTTCTCTTTCCCTTACTTTTCCAAGTTTTTTATAGTTTACATATGAAAGCTCTATTTCAATGTTATTACTGTTCTTGAAATACTTTATTTCAATTGTTCATTGCTTATCTTGAAGTTTATTTCCTTGTTTCCTTTCCCCACTGGGATATCTTCCCAGTTGGATTCCCTGGGATTATAGCATCTCCCTTTTCTTACTACAGTTGTAGCTTGGCCAACAATACTTATATATAAAAAATGCACACGGACAAACACGCACACACAAATTCAACCCTTCCCAGCCTCTCCCCTTTACTAACTACGGCAATTTGCAGGAGAGTGTGGCTTAGCAGTGTACCTTTTGAGGTATACCCTCTCACTAGGGCATGGCTACTTCTCCCCCCACGCCTCAGCGAGATAGTAAAGATATATATATATATATATATATATATATATATATATACACATATATATACATATATATATAAACACACACACACATATATATATATATATATATATATATATATATATATACTTCTATGCCTATTGACGCTAAGGGCCTCAGAGAATTCATTGGCTAGCTTCATCAAAGAATGGCCAGTTCCTTGTGATACGCAAGTGCCTCTCTAAGGCAATTGACCCCGCCGGTCCATGCTGATTTCAGTAAGATCATCCGCCAGGCATCGAGAGTAGAAGCCGAAGAGACATTTTGTCTATATATATATATATATATATATATATATATATATACATATAAATATATAGATTATAAACACATAAACACACCCGCACGCACACACACACACACACACACACACACACACACATATATATATATATATATATATATATATATAAATCCCCATCGCTATCTAGCTAGATCACAGTCCCCACTACTCCACTACCCTCATTATCTTCCTTCGTCGTCGTCCCCCTTCAGACGCAACTGACTCCCTTAGTGTCCATGTCCTCGGGGGTCTTCTTCTCTAACAACGTGATCATTTTCGTCTGGCGATTTTATCGTCGCCTTCCAATATATTTTTACCCTTTCATCCTCATCTCTCGTCCCCCACCCTTCCCTTACCTTCCCTTCCCAGGTAAAAGAAATTACGAAAAGAATAAAAGGGAGAACTTACTTATGGATAAAGTCTGCCTTTGGTAGGGGTTTGAAAAGAATATTATTTCATTGAACACGAATTAAATTTACAATAGTGGCATCAATAGAGAGAGAGAGAGAGAGAGAGAGAGAGAGAGATGAGAGAGAGAGAGAGAGAGAGAGCAGTACTAGGTTTAAGGATACTAAGGTTTGTCTCTCATTTTCGAAGGTAATTCCCCTGAGACATCAAATGGATCATGAAGAAGCAGTAAATATCCTGAGAATTTTTCAAAATATCCTTCAAAGTCAGTTCGGTGGCCACTAACGCTGCACATCACTAATAGATATAATTTGATATTGTGAAATTATCTTCGAGAACTATATAAGCAGATAATTTACCAACAATGCATTCTCTGAAGAAACAAAAATAACGTAGAAACCACCACGAAGAGGAACAGAAGACAAAAGAACCGTAAAAAACAGAAAAGGGATATTTTAAGATTTTCGGAATATACATCAGAATATGCAAGATTCCACACTAATTGAAGAGAGCATAAAAGATAGGTTAAAAGACGACTCATCAGATGAAGGCTCCACACCAGGAAATGAACATAATTTGGACTCAAACTCACCAATTCCTCCAACACTAGATATAAGCAATTTGCAAGAAATACAGCATCAACCAATATTAGAAATATAAGCCTCATTACAAACACTCTCAGGTCTCTCTAACCCTCCCATTTTGCAAAATCCATAATGATCAACTTCGGCATCGGAAAATACTACGCCAGTAGCCAACAATACCAGAAAACAAAATTTAAAATAATAATAAAAAGTTGATGTAATATACCTTCATATTTGTAAAATTGTTGTCAAACCACACTTTAAATTCTAATAATTAAATTTTAAAACTATTCCCTACCATAGTTAGCTAGCTAACTGCCATCATTCTTCTTTCAGACATCTTTCCCATCAGCTTAAAAAAATGAATTTTAAATACGTGAGATATTCTCTTTTTCTTTACATAATATTTCTTTGGTCTTGTGTTACAGGACGAAACTAATTCTCAATCCATTTCCCCTTCGTAATTCTTCGAGAGGTAAATATTCCTTACAGGAAAGTATAAAGGAAATGAAGTCATTTCACCCTTCTTGTCTTTCCCTAGTGCGTCAAGGATTTAATTCTAATGTATTTTCACTCCCAATGAAATGTAAGAAATATTTGTGATAAATAATCTTATGAAATAAATGGCTATAAGAAAAAGATGCATAAATAAACACATGGAAAAATTTTCCCAATACTTTTATCTAAATATTTCCTCTGCACAAACCTGTGAGCGTTAACCAAATCATGCATAATTCCGTCCATGAAATATGCATGACTTTCATTTCTATTTAAATCGAAAGCGTTACAGAATTCGAAGGACCTTCCCCCATCTTCTATAAAGTCAGCGCTTCTTCTCCAAACCAAAATAAGACTCAATTGAGACCATGAATTTGTCATGTGGCCTCTGCCACGCTGCAACAGAGAACCGTTTCCAAAAGGGGGGTGGGGGCGTGAAGAAATGCTCGCGTATGCTCCGACTCGAGTAAACTTCATGAGAAATGTTTACATAAACTCTTCAGACTAAACGACGTTCAAGCGTGTTTGGAAAGGCGAGGGGAATTCAGTTAAAATCTGTTAGAATAATATTGCCTTGCACGGTTCATTCACAGAGGATATTACTGTTGACGTTTCGTTTTCTATGAAATAAAATATTTCAATTTTACGGCAAATAAGGAATATGGCATTAAAGAACATGCCTAATTCGAATTCCAAAAACAGTCTATTTTAAACAGGTCTATTCAGTCAATAGTACCCTGCTTTGCAACGCTCATTTATTGAAAACATAAAGCCCACGTACATAAATATTAAAACCACTTTGTTCAAATTAAAACTATATCAAAATAAGTACATTTTCCAGGTTCAATCATAAAACCAAGACAACAAAAAATCATTGAAAAAGAAAATTACATATGAAAAGAATGGTTACTTTTATTGTTCATTCATAGCAGCTTAAAAATAGAATCAAATGAAAACCTATTTACCTCCGCTGTGAAAATCTCGTTGAAGACTTAACAAAAGCAAAAATCAACATAATCTTAAAAATAAGTGTTTATTCAGGAATAAGAGTTCCTGGCCAACGGATAATAATACTCATGAAATGCTTTACATCATAATTAAGGATTCTTTACATCTTAACCGGTTTACCCAGAGAGAACTAATGCAAAGACTAAATACAATGATGTAAGCAAGGAGCAAATACAATATTGTACATTTTTTGTCGAGTTCAAAAAACGACCAAATGCTAGTCTTTTCTGTACATTGAGAACGAGGGATGAAGTTAATTGAGTTCTACTAATAACATGTATTTTCTCCTATATAATCAAGATCAAGTGTCTGGATATATATATATATATATATATATATATATATATATATATATATATATCTATATATATATATATATATATATATATATATATATGCTAAATTTTGCACATTTAAACGTGTTTTTCATATTCAAATAAGCCACATATTTTAATAACTTAATGTCTGGATTCTCTCTTGTACTTCGGGATCAGAGACCCAAGAGGCAACCACCTTAACTTGAAGACTAGCTTCTGGCCGGCCGGGGAATCGAACCCTGGTTCAGGAAGCTGGTATGATAGTGACATAACTTCTGGATCAGGGTTCGATTCCCCGGCCCGCCAAAAGCTATTGTCTTTGACTTGGTCCCCCCTTGGGTCTCTGATCCTGAGGTATAAGAGAGAAAATATATGGCTTATTTGTGTGTGTATATATATATATATATATATATACGTATATATACACACATACACACACACACACATATATATATATATATATATATATATATGTATATACATCCACTAACGCTCAACGCTTCCCGTTCTTCGAGTAGGGGGAGTAGTCATACCATGGTGAAAGGGGATGCGTTGTACGTGCATATCAATCTAAATATTTTAGCTGTCATTTTCCATGGCGCATAAACCTAATAGAATACATCGTATAAGATAAAATAAAGACGATTCAATTTCTAAGTATCCGAAGAATAGATTAATCATATGAAAAAAGAAACATTGGAGACTAAACTAATCACAAACCAAATAAATGCGAACATAGAGCAACTGACAAGTCTGATTTGGAGCAACGATAAAAAATTATTTCTAAAATATGACGGTTATGGAGGTTAGATTTGCAAAGGGTGCTTGCTATGATTTTCTTTATAAATGATTTTCTTTATAAATCAAAACTAACATGATCCAAGTATAATTCACATAAAGCATTTTTCTCTTTCGGAGCTCTTGAGCTTATACATCCTGCTTCTCCAACTAGGGGTTTAGCTTGGTTAGTAATAATAACAACAACAACAACAATAATAATAATAATAATAATAATAATGACAACAACAACATCGTGAATGCATGAGAAAAAAAATGCGAATCATACTAAGCACGAGACAGCACACACACAATGTATATATATATATATATATATATATATATATATATGTGTGTGTGTGTATGTGTGTGTGTGTGTGTGTGTGTGTGTCCTGAAGTATACCTTTAATTCTTCTCTCAATTATTATCATTTCATGGATGTAATATTCGTATATTACTTGAACCTATTATATTCCCCTTCAACCTACTCTATTGCTACTTTCATTCATTCAATACTTTGTAATGGATTACATTTCAAATATTCGTTTATTACCGCTCATTGCCTCAAAATCTCATTTGTGAAAATACGGTTTCTATTTGCTCTAATATGAGTCTCTCTCTCTCTCTCTCTCTCTCTCTCTCTCTCTCCTCTCTCTCTCTCTCTCTCTCTCTCCTAAAGAACTTACATTACATCATCACTAGAGCAAGTCAGCGCAGACCACCATACTAACGAGGAATAGGGTAACAAGTTGCAACATACGGGTCTCAAGATAACTGACCGCTGTATCAAAAGACAGAGAAGAGATAAAAAAAACGAGAAAAAAAAACGAAGCCGCAAAAGAAATGCAACGCCAGATTCCTAGGTCAGATACAGGCGAAAGCAAGGCTGGTCGACGGGGTAAGGGGATGGGGAATGAAGGGGGGGGGGGGGTTACTTTTCCCCACTGGGATATCCACGGTAATGGAATCGCTTCCTGAGCCTCTCTACGAGACAGTCGAAGCCTTCGTCCAGACCTACATTTATAGATATTAGTCCACACGGACGATGACCTCTTCGGACAACACATGGCACGGCAAGGACACAGACTACCCCAAAAGGATCACATGATTGAGTTTTATACATATATATATATATATATATATATATATATATATATATATATATAACAAGGGTAATAAGATATAATACCTGGATAGGCAACGGAACTCAAATCATACATTTTGCATGATTTCGTTCTTGCAATGACTATCGGAATTTGCTTATACAAAAATCCCGTCTTGTAGCATTTGTAAGTTCCTTCGCTAGCTTATGAAATTGCTTGATCGACGTTTTTACTTAAATCATACCCAGGAGTCTAAAAATGACGTCATTCTGTCAAACTGTCGATCTTGGCTGGATGAAACTTGCAGTTGCAAGCAAAAGATATAGTGGAACCTCCAATAGTCGTCAAGAATCACAAACTCCGAAACAAAAATGTCCCCACCAAGCATATTTCAACTTCAATAGGCAACGTACTTCAAAACACGATTAAATGACTCAACACCCACCCACCCCCCATCACAGCTATACTGCCAAAGAGGGCAAAAGGTCACGGCACATCAAAACAATAGATATAATATATACTGATGACAATATTTTTTATCCAGTACTGTATCTAAAAAAAAAAAAAATTGATTAGCTGGGTCACTAAACTTGCAGGATGGTTCAAAATTACATTGAATACATAACCAGATTTTAACACCT
>NC_090730.1:137909612-137929612 GCF_036898095.1 Palaemon carinicauda
CTGTATTGACAATAGTCCCACTATAAATACTACTAAACTAAAAAAGGCCTCATGGGTTGTAGTTATAATCTAAATTACCATTACAAATAGATACACAGCACTTAACTTTTTCTATTTTCAACACCACACACACACACACACACACACACATACATATATATATATATATATATATATATATATATATATTATATATATATGTGTGTGTGTGTGTGTGTGTGTGTGTGGTTATGTATTTATATACATATATGTGTGTATATATAGACACAAACACACAAACATCTATATTGTATATATAGATACACACACACACACACACACACATATATATATATATATATATAAATATATATATATATATAATATATAATATATATATATATATATATACATATATATATGTATATATATATATTATATACATATATATATATATATATATATATTATATATATACAAAATGTGTGTGAGTGCCCACAGACAAACGCAACATACTACATTATCTATCAACTTTTTCTTCGTCGACCAAACTGGACCACAAAAGTCAGAGCGAAGTCACATAACGGACGATGCAGCGGAGAAAACCTCAGTGGAAGTCCATCCCAAAAGCTAAGGGAAAACAAAAAAAAAAAAATATCCTACAAAAACGGTGCCCTAGATTCCTTCTTGTGTCTCGGATGTAAAATATTCCGGAACCTGTCTTTTGATGAATTATCACTCTAAATTCAATGTATCATTATTATTATTGTAATTAGTATCATTATTAGCATTAATTATGCAAACAACTCCTTTCCTATCATTCATGTGCTCCCGCAAGACACATACATTACCATTCTAAGTATAAGTAGAAGGAGAAGTAATAATAGCATCAAACGTATCACTCTTATTACATATCTCTATGCATTATTAATCATAGCCAACTCCAGTATTTTAGTCATCTTGTGTAGTTATACATGATACCAATATAACTTTAATAGTAGTAGTATCATCAAAATCACCCATTATTATTCGATCGAACTGCCACCGAACTTCTCATTACTATACAGTTTTCCTGTCTCCATTGTACTTGCAGCATCACTTCTGGTCGTCTGAGGCACTGAATTGAAAATACAGTCTATTTATAAAGTCTGTACGTTTGATAATATGTAATATCATATGGCCGCAGGCAGGCGCACGCTTATACAAGGGTCTCTTTCAAGGATGAATACTTCACATACGCACCCCACAACCTATTAAATTATTCTGCTGGATTTGTTACGCTTTGTGCAGGTTTTATTATAACAAGCCGCTTATCTCATCTATTACCAATTCACGAGATTTTAGTAATGGTTTAATCTCTCTCTCTCTCTCTCTCTCTCTCTCTCTCTCTCTCTCTCTCTCTCTCTCTCTCTCTCTCTCTCTCTCTCTGAATTAACACTAAGAGCAAAATAAATTAGAGGATATTTTAACTACTAGAGCATAAACTACTAGAGCATATTTCAACATCATGTAAAAGAGAAATGGACAGGGGCAGGACATATACTGAGATTGACAGGTAATAAACGCACAAAAATAATAACATAAGACGATGGATTGACGAGCTAAGAAAACGTGTGGGTATGGACTTGCATACAAAGACAATACACAAAAGCGAATGGAAGGACAAGTCTGAGGCCTTTGTCTGCCGTGGACTATCAACGAATGATAATGATGACATGTGTGTGTATGTATATATATACTATATACATATACATTATATATATATATATATATATATATATATATATATATATATATATATATACCAAAGAAAGACTTAATACTAACAACTCCAACGTAAACAGGCCTTTGTCTGTAGTGAACTATCAACGAATGATAATGATGGCATATATATACATACATACATACATACATACATACATATATATATATATATATATATATATATATATATATAAATAAATATATATATAAATATACATATATGTTTATATATATAAACATATATATATATATATATATATATATATATATATATATATATATATATTAAAGCAACATTCAATAACAAATAAGCCCAACGTAAACATTTAAATGGAAAAATAATTTACCTATTGCCTCTCTCTCTGGTTAAAATCTCGTCCTATTTGATGGATACCATATACATCATAACATCATTGTATTGAACAAAACACCAAAATAATGAGTCCATCTGCTTTTAGCAGGGTGAAATATGAGCTTAACCCGACAATTTCCCGTTACACAGAGGTATGAATCCCGGAGATATCGTTTTAAATCAAAACGTCTTTACAGGTATTGGATAAAATGTTCGCAAGCCTTTTCCAGCTCAGAGTAATAGTCACGAACAAAGCGTTAGTGCCATAAAAGATCTCAAGCTTATGCAAGGAATTACTGCATGTTTCTATAAAGTTTTCTACAACGTACTTGCGGTTGTATTGTTACTGAATTTGGCTATGGGTGGAATTGTTATTATTATTATTATTATTATTATTATTATTATTATTATTATTATTATTATTATTATTATTATGTGCATAATTTACTAGTTCTTATAATAACATGAATAATCTATTTTCCTATTATTCATTCCACTGTGCGAATGCAAAGTCAAACTTCTTTGCACCACAAAAGGGCAGCGAGTGAAAATAACACCGATGAAAACCTTAAAGGGTAGAAAAAAAGAGGACTTAAGTCACCCCTAAGACGTTTTTTCTTCGGCCTCCTCTAATGGGATTATCGTGCAAGAGGGTAACCGGAGCAGTACAATTTCTAAAACCAACTTATAAGGCAAAATCCTCCTTAAGGGCTGAAAAAAAAGGTTGGCCTCCTCCCCCACAGCAGCCCACCGACCTAACCCAACAGCCCATTCGTCACCCTATCCGAGAAACGACATTGGAACCACAAGAACAGACGAGGTAGAAAGAGCGTAGCTTGGTCGTGTCAAAGCCGCAAGGACCCTTTCTGTTGCATACGGGTTCCACCTCGGGTCATGCTAAGTTACCTGTGGTCTACCGCGGATTCTTTCCCCCCGGCCTTTTTCTTAGAGTGTCTCTTACAGACAGTTACCGCAGCCACGTGGGTTTAATTGTAATCCTGTGTCGAATTAAGTGGGGACATCGTACATCAAAGGAATGCACTTCAGTGCTGAAAATTGCTTATATGGTAGGCCGGCCGAAAACAGTAAATAATAATAATTATCATTATCATCCTCATATAAATATGGGGTAGCAAAAAAAAAATATCATCAATAACGAAATGTGAGGATATTAAACAGGAGTTTCTAGAATGTGTCTTGGAGGAATAATGCTCATTCTTCCAAGGAATATGTAAGCACAGTTTTTGTCGTACGATGCATAACCATATATTAACAGTTTTAGTAAACGACCGATCCTTGAAATGTATTCAAAATAGATTCATTAGTAACAAACTGTGAATAATGTATCGAATTTTACACTCAACAAATATTTCAGACGACATAACCCTTAATACCTGCCAGTTTGCTTTTCTTCGGCATCTCACAGATCAGGCAACCAAACAAAATAAAGATGAAGTGTTATTTATAAAAATTCGTCTTTAATAAACTTACACAAAGCTACACAACTTCAAACACTGATTTTAGTTAAGAGTATATACATGTGCGAAACACAATATAAATAATAATAGTAATACCAGAGAAAATAGGTCATATGTGTGTATTCTTAGTATTTTGCTACAACTGAAAGATCGAGACTGTTAAAATTGTCCATTACAAAAAATAAATTAATTTCAGTTCATATGATATCCTCTTACATGCTCTGCTCCCTACTTTGAATTTCTGAGGCAAATAGGCTGCTTCCATAACATTTCTATTACCATTAATCTTTTTAACAAGAAATGGGGGGAGGGGGTCAAGAGGAAAAATGCAACGCATAAGTCAGTTACATTCATACTCTCAACTACTCATTTATTATCCTTATTATGATCCTTACTATCATAATTAATATCATCCTTAAACAATTGTTAGGTATCTGATCAGCTACCCTCATTTAATTACTAAATATGCTCCTACTATTCTTTTTTATACCTAGTATTATATCGGCATCTGTCTTTCTGCAGTATGTGAATAAGGCCATGAACTTACGTAATTTACCTTTACTATAATTATCATCATTGGTATTAGCATTATTATTACTGCTTAACCAATGGCATATCCAAACAATTAAAATGTCACCAATATGCACTTCAGCATCCAAAAATAAATCAGTCTTCAAGGCTTTTCCTTGGATAAGAAAAATATGTCAAATCAGAATTTATCGAAACATACACCCTGTATTTTTCGTAAACCTAAAATAATCACACTGGTGGCCACAAGGCCAATCACTCGCAGGACTTGCAAAGATATAAAAGAAAACAAATATGGCCAAACCAAGGCCTAATGTAACGGTCACGAGAAAAAATATAAATAACAGACGCTGAATAAAAATAATTTACTCAATATAAGGTCAAATGAAACAATTACTGACTCTACATAAGGCCATATAAAACAATGATTTACTTATCAAAAGACTAATAAAACAATAATTATCTCAACAACGAGACCAAATCAAACAGTCAGTAATTCAAAAAGGGATAAAAGAAAACTATTATTGCTTAACAAGAGAGGATAAGTAAGATAATCACTGCCTCACCAAGAGGCCAAGAAAATAATCGACTCACCAGGAGGCCGAATAAAAGAATTTGTGTCTGAAAAAGGGGCAAATAAAATGATTATTAACTATGAAGGAGTTAAAGAATACCGTTAGTGACTCAACGATGTCGAAAAAAATATTAAGACATAAGAAGAGATAAAAAAAATAACGAGTGACTCAGCAAGAAGTCAAATATCAATATTTGAGCGAACAAAATAAGGAAATTCTTAAATATCTAAAGTTAAGAGACTGCGTCACTAACTAGTAACATTGAACAACAACGATATGAAGAATAAATTTCATTTAAACAAACAAACTCTATAGAAGACAACCAATCTACGAGAGAGAGAGAGAGAGAGAGAGAGAGAGAGAGAGAGAGAGAGAGAGAGAGAGAGAGAGATATGAACGATATATATAATGTAAAGATATTGGTTACATAAAGCCAGAATTTTGTGGATCTTGTTCATATTGCTTTTCCCAACTCAACACTTAACCATGATGTCCCCTGAAGACCACATAAAATACAAAATGCAAATAACCAAAGACCTAAAAACTATTCCCAAAAAAGTAGCAACCTGAGCACTAACAACGACAATGTTTATACAATAATAGTTGATGTTGTTTACCTACCGTCCTTAAGTAGAACTAATATGCGGATCATAAAAAACTGGAATATGTATCTTCATATAATTTAAGTTTTACATATATTTACACGAATAAATGCAAAAAACTTATCTTAATGTTATCTTATGTTAAAATTCTCAAAAAGGCAGTTAATAATAAAAAACTAACAATATGAAAGGATTTTGGATTTACATAATTTGACCCCATTTGGACAAACACTGGGGCTGGGGATACCATTCAACTACGATGTGCATTTTGTGGAAACTCAGCAGTTGTATAAGGAAGTAAAACTCGAAAGAGGTTAGACAACAAAAATAATGGAAGAGAGAAAGAGGTAAATTAGAAGCTAAGAAACATATTATACATCTTAACAAATATGACGATGGTAATCCGATACTTCATATTAAAGAAGGGTAAAAGCTATAATCAAACCCTTGAGTTCTCATCTCCTATGTACTGAATGCAAAAAATATGAGAAGGAATGATGAAAAGGATACCAAAGCATGTTTTTTATCAATTATTTGCGATAATACAATGCTAAGTAAAATTCTGATAACAGATTCCATACACAGCTTACTTGTTTATATATATATATATATATATATATATATATATATATATATATATATATATATATATGTGTGTGTGTGTGTGTGTGTATGCATATGTATATATATATGTATAAATATATGTACATATATATGTATGTGTGTGTGTATGCATATGTATATATATGTATAAATATATATATATATATATATATATATATATATATATATATATATATATATATAATTTACTTAAAATTATGCATCATACAGACTAAATTGCTACTATACACAAACTGCACTTCAAAGGTAAGCCCATAACTTTTACGAAAGTTTAAGTTCAAACATGTGACATGGAATTATACAACAGGAAACCGAGACCAATGAATTAAGTTATTCGATTACATCAACTTTTAGTTGAAATCTAAGTATGCAGATATTACGAGATATTTGACTAACGTGCAAAAAAAAAAATATAAAATGTCTATCTCGCAACTGCTGATAACTTATTATACCATCACCTTTTATCTTAGTATGTGTATCCTAGAAAGATTTAAATACACGTCTTAAATCTAGGCACGGCAAGCCCCTCTCACAAATCTTTTAACCAATCCAAGAAAGAAATGAATCACATTTAATCTTAACAATCTATGGGGGAAATTAATCACATTAAAATATAAAATATATCCAATCATAATCTTCATGTTTAGTTACATTTCTATTTTAGTGCATGACCGTATGTCAGTGGACATATATTACTCTCATTTACCATTACAGTAAAATAAAAAAGTATTTTATATAGAGAATTAAAACAAAAAGTCTGTGAATATAAAAATGATTAGTGTACAAGAGTAAATACCAAATAAGGAATATATTGCATTAAATAAAATATCCTTGAACGGGTAGCCATACAATCATAAACATTCAATAGAGATATGCTAGGTTAGTTCAAGTATCCCACAAACTCAAATATTTTGCTAAACTTTTAGCTAACCTTTCGGTTTGACGACAAAAGAAAAAAATAAATAAATTGAGCTTGTGGGAAGGGGTTATTTTGGCTTGATCATATGTCATGAATCGTGGTTTTTGGAAACAAATGACGTTTGATTTTTGGTGTAATCGAACTATAACTTTTAAGCTAATGTGTACGTTTGTGGCCAGTTTGTCAAGATTTGCTAAGCACATTTCAATGAACTATAAAGGAGCTTCTAAGTTTAATGGTGATAAAATGTTGGTAATACGGTGATCGAAAAAGCTCATTTTAAGGAAAGCCACAAATAAATAAAATTCAGTAACAAGAGGACATACTGATAAAGGCTTTTGGACAAGAATGTGAAAATGTTGAGGATGTTAATCAAAACTAATGCTGGCACAGCTTATGTACATGTTCTCTCTTTATGGTACTACGATCTACTTATGTTAATCAGGGCTTAAAATGGTTCTTACTCATCAGAATTTTCATGAGATCTGGGAAACATTTTTTTTTTTTTTTTTTCAGCGACAGATAGTAAATAACCAAGAGATTTGATCAAACCAGTTCGATACATTCGTTTGTCATACAAGTTCGACAAAAATTTGGATTTCAGATTACTATGA
This sequence comes from Palaemon carinicauda, assembly GCF_036898095.1. Lineage (NCBI taxonomy): Eukaryota > Metazoa > Arthropoda > Malacostraca > Decapoda > Palaemonidae > Palaemon > Palaemon carinicauda. The sequence goes on from NC_090730.1 coordinate 137,917,048, forward strand.
CAGGAAAAAATGGTTAGGTAATTTAAATCAAGCTCTTAAATACAATCTTAAATCTCAAATAATGTCACCTTTATCAAAAGCCAACGACCTGGTCTTTTGAAATTAACCATATCCAAAGGTGAGAGGTAGATTTCGACTCAAATTACAACAAATCATCATATGAAATTAGGTCTTATTTCGTAAAATGCTACACCACTTGATATCTATTGACTTATTTATTAGAACCAAGCTAGGGCTTCTCGAACTAGAGTTGAAGTTTGGTATATAATAATAATAATAATAATAATAATAATAATAATAATAATAATAATAATGTTTGTGAAGCAGATATGTTGGCATAAAAACAATTAAATCAAAACTGCCGTGGCAAAATGTGTTCAGACAATGAATAGGCATACTACTCAAAGTGCTTTGTGCTTACCCTATAATTACTCGGAATCTACAACTAATTCCGAACGAGGAAATGCACAAACTTGGTGCAGGTCCAAACTTAATCATTCAGAATGATCAACACAATGTCTTATTAATGCCATTAAAGTTCAATGACTGCGCATAAACATAAACCTAATATATAAGGTAATCTTCCTCAATGAACCATACGTTACTCATGAATTCTGTTTATAAATTTAAGACATGAACTGATAAACGTGTTATTAAATATTTCAAGATGATTTTCTCTTTATGATAAGTATACAGTATACTACGAAAACTATTTTTCCCTTTCATATTCTTAGAATAAAAAAGCATTTTCTATAAAAAGAAGAAAGACATCATAAAGTAAAGAAAATTATTTATAAATTGTTCATATACAAATGAAAATAAAAAACGAAGACTTACCTTCTTTGTCAACAGAGAAGAATCCTACACCATCGCCAGAGATGATATTATAGTTCAATTGTCCTCCATCTGGATCTCGAGCACTCAGTGTTGTTACAAGAGCACCAGGAGCTAAATTTTCATGAACCCATCCACGTAATATCCTTTGGGGGAATACAGGAGGTCCCAAATTTTCATCCACATCATGAATTTGAACAAAAAGTGAAGCCAGAGACTCAAGAGGGGGTGAACCTTTATCTTGGGCTCGGATAGTTAAATTATATGATGGCTGACTTTCGTAATCTAAAGCCGAAGCTATTCTAACAACTCCTGTTTCTTCATCAATACGGAAGACATTGCTGTGGCTATCTAGAAGAGAATATGAGATCTGCCCACCAAGGCCTAGATCGCGGTCAGTGGCACGAAGTGTGGCAACCACAGCACCAAGAGGAAGGTCTTCAGGCACATCTACTGACAACATACTAGCAGCACCAAATTCAGGGGGGCAATCATTCATATCAAGAATTGTAACTAAAACCCGAGCAAGAGCAGAACGAGGGTCCTCAGTAGAACTATCCCAAGCCCTAACCCTTAAATCATATTCACTCCGTCTTTCTCGATCTAAATTCCCAGAAACATACAAAATACCAGTTTCTTGATCAACTGTAAATTCCTCAACATCAGTGACTAACTTATAATTGATTTTAGCATTAATGCCATCATCAGCATCTTGTGCACTAAGCTGTGCTACACTTGTACCATTCCGGGTATTCTCTGGCAAATGTAAACTGTAGCTAACACTACTAAATTCAGGAGCATTATCATTTACATCGGTAACTTTTACAGTTAAATTCCTTGAAACACTTTTATGAGGCACACCCAGGTCATATACAGTAATATTCAACAAATACTCAGGGGTATGTTCATGATCTAGTGCTGCCCATACAGACAACACACCTGAATCAACTCCAATTCTAAAGACAGAATCTGTGTCGCCTCCTGATACAGCATACACCACTCGGCCATTGTGGCCTCGGTCATGGTCAGTAGCTTCAATTTTTATGATTTCTGTACCAATGTCTGCATCCTCAGGAATTTCAACAACACTCGGAAATGTTTCTGGAAGCTCAGGAGCATGTGCATTGTAACCATAGCGTAAAGGTAAAAGAGCATAATGCTCTTCTGCTGCATTATTTTCAGTTGCGGCTGCAACAATTTCAGAAGCCTTTGCACCAACCCCAGTACTATGACACTCGACATGTGAATGTTGTCTTACCATAGCTTGATCTTCAGCTTTATCTGTTATAACTGCAATTGTAACACTTGTTGCATCAGAAACATGAGTCCCATCTGTAGCAGTTACATTAAGAACATAAGTTCTGGTCATGGCTCCAGTGATCATATACTTTCTCAAGTCGCAAGTCAAGGCAAGAACTCCAGAAGAAGCATCCATAGCCCAACACTCCTCTGAGATATCTCTTTGTAATCTATATCTTACATCATTATCTACATCTAGGTCTAGAGCAGAAAGTTTAAGAACACTCGTACCAATAGGGGCATCTACTGAGACCCACCCCTTACAGTCTACACCCTCAAATTGTGGTCGATTATCATTGATATCCCGAACTTTGACCTTCACTGTAGTTTCTGTTTCTCTCTTGAATGGTATTCCCCAATCAGAAGCTCTCACTTTAATGGTATATACTCTTCTCTGAGTCTCATAATCAAGAACAGAGGAAGTTCTTACAGTACCATCAAAAGGGTCAATACTGAATGGTACCTGATCAAGATTGGCAATGCTATATGATATGAAGCCATTTTCCCCTGAATCTTGATCTGTGGCTGCAACCCGAGTAACGTAAGTACCTGAGGGTTCATTTTCATCAAGCGTGACTTCTGTATTTGGGGTGTTAAACTGAGGGGCATTATCATTGGCATCTGACACACGAATAATTACTTTGGCTGATGATTGCTTTCGGCGTGCATTGCTTGCCTGATCCACAGCAGCCACAGTAAGACTGTAATAAGCAGTACTTTCATGATCCAACCACTCAGCAGTAGATATCAAACCAGTTTGAGGGTTAATATGAAAATTTTCATCTTCATTTCCAGCTACAATTCTAAACAGAACTTTTCCATTAATACCTTGATCAGTATCTGAAGCAGCCACAACAACAACAGGAGTGTTTGGAGGAGCTTCTTCACTTACAGATTCTTCATACTGTTCTAGAGCAAATACGGGTGCATGATCATTAACATCTGCAATACTCACATGTATATTGACCTTAGTATTTCTTGAGGGAGTGCCAGAATCCGTTGCTTGAATGGTCAGGTTGTATCCTTCTGGAGCCAGTTCCCGATCTAACAGCTTAAGAACAGCCAAATTATATTCCTTGGAATGAGAACCATGGGTAATACTAAACAACCGGTTTGGGTCTCCTCCTATGATATCTACTTTGTCAACTACACCACTGTTTCCTTCATCAGCATCATCAACATTAATAATAGCATATATGTGTGTGTGAGAATGCTCAATTACATGAGGAAGGTGATGTACATTAATCGTTGGCGAATGTAAATTTACTCTCTGAACCTGTACCTCAACTGTAGCACGTGCTGCCCTCGCTGGCCTGAAACCACGTGCCTGGGGACCTCTGTCTTGTGCTAAGATACCAACCCGATGTATTCGACCATACATTTGTGATAATGGCCTTGTTACACTTACAATACCTGTGGTTGGGTGGACAGCAAAATAATTGCTTTCAGGATTTTCTAATGAATAATAAACCTGACCATTGTACCCAATATCGGCATCATGCGCTGTGACGGAAATCAACGGAGTGTGTAAAGGCGCATCCTCACCTACACTGATCTGATATGAAGTTGGATAAAATAAAGGGATATTATCGTTGGTATCTAAAACCATGACCGTTATCTGAGTTCGAAACTTAGTCCTACCACTTCCTTGCCCATTGTTCCTAACTTTGGCTTCTATATTCAAGATATATTGTGACTGCCTCTCCCTGTTAAGAACATCACGCAACCCAGTCCGAGTTCTGATCTGTAAGACAGCCATGCCTCCCACAACCTCACTCTCTGACGTAAAGAAGCCATCTTCATCTCCTTGGACAATATTATAGGTAACATGGCTGGTGGGCGGCAGAGTCTCAAGGGGGATACCTATGAGTTCCTCTGCCGCCACGTAGGTTCTCGGGAGAGAATTCTCATAGATGGCGACACTGTAGTTCTGTAAAAATGGTTGAAATGTATGTTCATCTGCAGTGGTAGAGAACTCCGCATTGAGAAGTAGCAACGCCAGAAAGAGTCTGAAGAGTACGTTTGGGAGAGGGCGAGGTTGGGCATACAGGGCACAAGGCTGTGTGGGCCAGGCCACCCGCAGGCCCGCTCCCCGCGCCATCATGTACCCCTCACCATGTCATCTTGGCCACATCATCTGGAAAAAGAAGAACGTAAAGCCGATTAGTCATCGTTACTGGTATCATGCACAAAGTCACAAAAAATCAAATACATTAACATCTACATTAATGACAACATAAACCTATTTGGACATGAATGAAGTAAACGATATACAATGAGTCATACTTTGGTCAGTCAGTTCAGTTACTTTTAAGAAATATTTCCATATAGATAAAATTGTTAAGCAACAACTGGGGCTAACAAATAAAGCCCAGAGATAATAAACGTAGAAATTGATCTCTAAAAAATTATCAAAGTTTCGGGAACAGACACTTAAGAAAAAAAAAAAAAAAAAAAAAAAAAAAAAAAAAAAAAAAAAAAAAAACTTAATACAGTCTATGATCCAATAATCATTAGATTAATAATCACATAAAATATACAAATTATGGTGTTGTGGTTAGAATCAATAGCTGAATGAGAATATGCCCACACATAAATCAGTTAGCCTAAACATTCAGGAGAGATAAGAGCTAAATATTTTCTTGGCATACTGATGGCATTCATATGCAAAGGGGTCAACGACTCGGCAAGTATTGCTATGCGTCCATCATGACATTCTACTAATGAAAGATTCTTTTACGCACGATTCACTTACTCCGGTTCCCACTGTAGGTAAATATAAATATATATATATATATATATATATATATATATATATATATATATATATATATATATACAATGCGTGTAGACATTATATATATATATATATATATATATATATATATATATATATATATATATGTGTGTGTGTATATATATAGTGTGTATACATACATACACATATACATGTGCATACATACATGCATACAGTGTGTATATATATACATATATATATGCATATATATATATATATACATATATATGTGTGTGTGAAAATGACGTAGGGTTAGTAATCTAATTCGTCAAAACTAGCTGAAAAAAACAGGAGGCTGACCTATAGGTGCCACCTATTCCAGGGCAAAAGGAGTATGGTTATTGAAAGATTATAGACATTATCAAATACATCTATATATAATATAATGAATGAATACATACATACATACATGAATTCTATATATATTCTGCCACTGTGACAGCACGTAAAAAAAAAACAAGCACTGCATTTAATACCAAGTTTATTCAAGTGAGAGTTTCTAATGATAAACAACCAACGTAGCAGTTCTAAATACTCAGATTGAGTGATTAATGTAATTAGTAGAATTTATAACTGCCACAAAGCAACAACCTTAACGATGATTTATCTAAAACTTAGGGAAAAGGCTGTACTTAGGAACAAGGCTTATGTTACCTTTTTAATTAACAGACATGAACCAGTTCATTGAGGCTTTCCACAGTTTCCCCTTCTTGCCATGAAAATCTAAAGACACTATTACACATACACCAACACATACTCACATAAACTGACAGACTGATAGGCATACATAAATATACCTTTTATGAGCGTTCGTCAAATCAGCATTACGGTTACATGAAAAACACCACATATATGATGTACCGCTATTATTATTATTATTATTATTATTATTATTATTATTATTATTATTATTATTATTATCCATCATCATTATCATCATCATCATGCATTAAACCTGATGGCCAATATTCTATTTGTCAACAATTTTGCCAAGTCTAAACTCATTGCAGTAAGGGGTAATTAACTAATATTATCATTACACATAATGTGTACAAATAAGAAGAAAACCCATGTAGCCTAATAAAATTGGTAAACATAAAGATGTCCAAATTCTGATGATACTCATTTGAATAATAATAATAATAATAATAATAATAATAATAATAATAATAATAATAATAAATTCTAAAATATTTTGTTACTTTAGTCCTTGTTGAAAATTTTCATCATTATAATGATACACATTTTCAACAAAGACCATAGTAACAAAATATACATTTCATTAATATACTAGCAGTTGGAGGCCGGTTGGGACACTCTATCATTTAAATGTGTGGCATGTTTTAGTAAGAGTTAATTACTAATGTATACCGGCGTAACGAAGCATTCCTTCAAACTGATTCTATCTGTGTACTTGTAGCTATCTAAATGGTAATTTATAACTGGGAGGGAAACGACCAGCATGACGGAAATAAATGTTATTTATTTCATTACACAAAATTTTTCTCGAGATGCAAACCATTAAATTTTTTGGTAGTCTATAATAACCGGAACCCTTGAAGCCCTGTTTAATATATTTTGGAGTGAATAAAATCAACAGTCTCAGTTCAAAATAGTGACGAACAGAGAAACTTATGTATTATCTGTACAGATAATATTGCATACTTGCTGTCATGTTAACATTACTAGGTAATAGATAAATTCACTGATTAACGAATTGTTAACAAATAAACTCACTGATTACTGAATTGTTAACAAATAAACTCACTGATTACCGAATTGTTAACAAATAAACTCACTGATTGCCGAATTGTTAACAAATAAACTCACTGATTACCGAATTGTTAACAAATAAACTCACTGATTGCCGAATTGTTAACAAATAAACTCACTGATTACCGAATTGTTAACAAATAAACTCACTGATTACCGAACTGTTAACAAATAAACTTACTGATTAACGAATTGTTAACAAATAAAATCACTAATTAACGAATTGTTAACAAATAAACTCACTGATTGACGATTTGCTTATAAATCATCACTATCATCATCTCTTCCTACGCTTATGGACGCAAAGGTTTGTTAACAACAAACTCACTGAATAACAAATTGTTAACAAATAAACTGATTAACGAATTGTTAAACATTAAACTCAGATTAACGAATTACTGACATATAAACTCACTGATCAACGAATAGTTAGTTACCATACTCCGAAAACAAGAAAACAACATATAATAAAGGAAATAGCTTAGCAGATCTATAGCCATTGAAAATTCTTCAAGAGTAACTGCATAAACACCGACCAGGTCAGAGGAAGTCAGCTGACCTACCAACTATCAATGAGACAAAGCCAGATCAGCAATGACAAATGCTGAAAGTGATCACGATATATATATCCTCCGAGAGCAGAGGAGCATTCGCATGATGTACGTTCATGCCACAATCTTTCGAATAAGACATGAATTTTGGCATCAGCGCAGGCAAAAGACTATCAAAACTTACTACAGAAATACAGAAATAAAACGATTATTATAAGTGTATCAATTAGGCGTAAGAGATGGTAATGATATATATATATATAAATATATATTTAAATATATATTTAAATATATATATATATATATATATATATATATGTATGTATATATATATATCTATCTATCTATCTATCTACATATATATATATATATATATATATATATATATATATATATATATATATATATCTGCAAACTCTGTCCAATGGGGCTGATGCTATGCGAAGCTTCAGTTAGTCAAGTCTTCCGAATCCAACATTAAAAAGGAGCCTTGGTCGAAAAATTAGCTCATATAACAATAACAGAAAAAACGCATTCGTCTTTCATTGAAAAAAAATATGTATATATATATATATATATATATATATATATATATATATATATATATATATATATATACATATATAATTCCAAAAAAGATTTCTCTCGGCACCGCCAAAATTATTATCACAATAAAATAACAAAAACTGAATGAAAATCGCAACCACCAGGACAATAACCAAACGACCGATAACAGATGCAATGTCATACCTTGCAAAGAATCTTTTGCAAATGAAAAATGAATGAAAAATTGCATAAAGAATGAAGGGATCGCAATGAAAGAGCGGTGCCCATTATACATTCCCGACAAAGAAAGTATTCGATAAAATGTTCCAGTTCCAAAACTATTCCAGTCGGCATTCTCCTCAACTTCGGAGAGTGCAAAATCCAGAACCTTCCAAATATTTTCCAGCCCACAACCCGTCCAAGACACCAGACATAATGGATAAACTTAGCAACATTACTGATACCAAAACCCATCAGATCAACGAACAACTATTTGCTCTTCTCACTGTCCTCTACTATGGTTGATAAAATCTGTCATCATTCACCTCTCTCTCTCTCTCTCTCTCTCTCTCTCTCTCTCTCTCTCTCTCTCTCTCTCTCTCTCTCTCTCTCTCTCCATAAATTACTCTCAACGGTTCCACACAAATGACTTCCTTTATAAACCCCAGATCCAGCTCCCCATAGCCTTTTCCTTCTCTCATTCTATTTCTTAACAATTATTGCCTGCCTCCTTTTGTAATCTAGTTCAATAGCAATTCTATCTCTCTCTCTCTCTCTCTCTCTCTCTCTCTCTCTCTCTCTCTCTCTCTCTCTCTCTCTTCGTTTCGCCTCCTTGCTTCTTCCTTTCTCCCTTCTTTTATGCTGGAATTAATTACATCCTTTTCGCTTAGCCGTGAAAACATTCCCCGCTGTCGGTGTGCGCTTTCAGTCCTTCCCTTCTTTCTTAATTGAAACTGCTATGACTGGGTAGCATTTAGTCATACAACTTTATTGCACCTCTAATTGCTTCGAAACAACAGATAAATGGCATAAAATTCTTATGACCCTAAGAAAGGAAGGAAAGGGGGAATTTTCTGGTCGATGGCGGACAAAAAAAAAATTATATTAGCATAAATTCTTTCTTGTGGAACCATTCTTTTATTTACGTGAAGAGTTTTAGGGTTGTTTACTACAGGATTAACATAATAAATCTAACATGTAAACTTTAATGAAAAGACTAACGTTCGCCAAATTTAAAATCAAAGGCTATGGTCGGAAATATGAAATTAATCGTGGTATTTATTGAGTTCAACTTCAGAATGACAATTTTTCTTAGCAAGAAAACTATAATCTTTGACTTGCTAAAATACACTCTATCGCCTGTTTCTTTTAAGTTCATCTGATGGTTTTGGTTATGTAAAGCGGTCCAAAAAACATTCTAATGTTCAACTTTATATAAACGTGTCATTCTTTTACAAATACAATGTTCAAAAAGTCCTACTTAATACATTAAATATCTGAATGCATGTCTTACTAACAAAGTAGCCACCATAAAATTATTCCACTCTTCCTTTGCTATTTACATAAATATCTGCTCATTTAAATAGTGTAGTTCACGAACAACGTTATCGTCACCCTCATTCATCATCTGGGCAGGTCACAATAAAATGACCAGATCTTCCAAACGTTAAATTCTTATAATAAACTTTAAGCTTATCTAACTGCATACTTAAAAAAGCCTACAAATCAGGCCTACACAAATATTTTTCCAACTGGGGATTCAATTCAAATAACCCACTAAATCCCCTGGCAAACCATGTAAAATATTCCGAGAATAAGAACCAAGAGGATGACATTTTGTGTGTGTTTGAAACCCGAATGTCTACTGAATATTCAACGGATTCCCCAGAAAACCCTAAATTAGCCCGTTTACAAAACTTGCCAATATTTCTACAAGTCCCAAGAGTCCACCCATAAAACTCCATACTTTAAAACGGGTTACCGCACGGACTGCTCATTAACACATCTACTTAACATAAATACCCCTTGAATATCTACAAGCTATCTGAGAAAAGGGCAGTAAATCTACATCCCACATCTAAAAGCTCTCTCTAAAGGAGCTTTATAAAATTTGAAAAGTAATTAAGCAGCTTACAAACTTGAGAAAACATGAGCGCAAATTATGATACACTATTATAAAGTATCAAAAATTCTTGGAAAACATGAGAACAAATTTATCAAACCTGTATATAAATCTACCCAAAAAAAGCCCTTAAGCAACCAGATTCTCACTTTCAGTAAATGGATCTTTAATACGATCATAGCCAAAATATGTTACCAAAATACTTGGAAAAGAAGCTGAAAGATCAATAATACATAAAATAATTTTCTAGCGATCGACAAAGATGACAGAAATAATTTTACATCTAAAACAACATCTCAGATATATATTAATCCATTTAATCTTCATATAACTAATTAAAACCTTCAATGAAAAACCATATAATCAATACAAAAGGTAATATAATATACTTGCATACTTGAATAAAAACCCATTGCCACTTTTACTAATATCAAGAGCAACCTAAATATCATATACAAACCACTCTGAGCCTCTGTGCAGAAGCTATGAATTGACACATATAGCTTAAAATTTCAAAAGCAATACCTATGATCCAATATAAAAAAAAAAAAAAACTTTCTGCAAAGCCTAAACTGGATTTAAAAAAACTGAGGTTAGTCATCCAGCAGAACTTGCCAAATAAAGATTAAAAATAAATAATTAAAAAAAATTTCTTCCTGATCCTATAGTTGCGATACATATGAAATAGAATATAACCTCCAAAACCTACGAACTAACAAAGACACACGCTAAAAAAAGAAAAAAAAAATACCCCTACAACTCCATCTGCAAAAGCTACAAATCCATCAGTAAGACAAACTACAAAGAGAAATTTTGCAAGACTGCACCAACGTTGAAACAATGTTGAAAACAATACAAATCTTATTACAGGAGCGTTGCGTGACTTGTGTGCCAACACCCGTGAACCAGAAATTGTAAAAGCTCATCCAAATAGGAAAATAAACAAACGAATGCAGATATAAACATGAAAGGATGAAAGTTCCTCTATCAAATTGAAATAACTCTAACAGCCATTTTTTCTTCAAATTTTCAACACATGACAACAAAAGGTTTTCTCATTATATCGATAAAAACAAAAAGAATAACAGAAGCAGCAGCATCATCAACAGCAACGTTATATCCATCCAACATTATGGGTAAAAAGCTCTAATGCAAACGAAATCAACAAAAACATAAAATATTTGAAAACAAATTAATAAAACCATAATAACATTTTCAATTATAAAATAATAATAATGAGGCCAGGGTCATATGCACTGCAGATACTATAGAGTCGAAGACAACATAATTCATACAAGTCGTCCCCCAAATACACACACAGCACCTACTGCATGCGACCTGTCCACAGTATGAATTATCAATCTTATACAATAGCCTTTACCCTGTCAACACAGAACCATGACTGTGACAACAGCGTTCTAACACTTCGTGGAAATGAGACGCCACTTACAACCGGTGCCAGAATATACCCTATTATCCTCCACAAACAGAGACGCCCCCCCCCCCCTCCCTGACCAAATAGTCTCCCACCCCACCACCATCCCACTTTACCCACCAGTATAAAGGGATCCCTCACTACCCTTCATTAATGGGCAATGCATAATTACAATTAAGGCGAATGCTCTTGAACCAATATAAATATTTGACGGCATCGACCCAATCCGCATTATATTAACATCTACGCAGTCATGGAAGACTGCAAGCCTCTTGTAGCGTCTAAACATGTACACACTTAAGAAGATACTTTCTAAACACACGAATACCCACATAATCTCCAGTATTTAATTCTTCAAAACCTTTTGAATAATAATCTATCGTAGCATTGTTAAGACTAATGTATGTAATCATTTCATCTCTGCACAAAACATTATGCACTTTTCTTCAAAACCTTTAATATCACTCAAATTAGCATTCCTTATTACTCCCTCCTCTTCTGTCGCCTCCCAATCCCTTTCCAAGAGTATTTTCGCACAAAAAAACACAAGCACGATTTCCACCCTTTAATTCCCCAAGACCTTAACAGTAATAATTTACAATCTCATTATCAAGCCTATTACCACAATACCTTTACCCGGCCATTATATATTGTGCAAGAAAAAGTATATGAAAAAATTCCTGATCAGCCAAAGCAGTACTTTTCTCCCTCCTCCTCTTCCTCCTCCCTTAAACTAGCCCAACTTCCCGGAACACTTGAGCCTCGATGATCTCCCCTTCAGGTGCCGACTCTTCGGGATCGGTTGACGACAAAAACCAACAGGCCTTTGTAATGTCCAATATCGGAGGATAACGGCCGGGGGAAATTACGGTCGTGGCGAGTCAAAGAACAGGAGGACAGGCACGCACATCGGACCTGTTAGGCACGCAACCCGCCAGGAAGTAGCAGAAGAGGCACATTCTTAGCGACTTTTGACTCTGTAACTTGATGACACGTCGTTACGGAGAGGCTATGTACTAGGGAGAAAGCCAGGCAGACAGACAATCAGTCAGGCAGACAGACAATCAGTCAGGCAGACAGACAATCAGTCAGGCAGTCACAGAGAGAGAGAGAGATCAATATTCCGGTAGATAAAAAATTAGGTTTCTAGTTGATAGTAACCGCTTAAAATTCATTCTGAGAGAGAGAGAGAGAGAGAGAGAGAGAGA
>NC_090730.1:137934612-137937112 GCF_036898095.1 Palaemon carinicauda
AAATTATCACATTTTTGTTCATATCTCAGGGTAGACATAAAAATTTTCCACAGCTCCTAATACTTTGCTCCTAAGACAAAACATTATTCACAGCGAACGATTTGTAAGGCGAACAAAAAATGCCCTTGGTATTCTGAATAAAAGCCTTACCCATAAAAAACACCATTGTTTAGGCTCAAAAGTTATTTTTCAATTACCTAAACTCCTCGAGTTGTACAGACCCATAAGAATTAGGACAATACTTGCCAAATTATGTGAACAATAGTGGTACATAATTGAATGAGTGAAATGAACTCACTACGAGTTTTGTCAACCTATTTTAGTAAGGAAATTGTTGGATGCTAATATTTAAGGTGACAACGTCTATTTATCATTTCCCATGTCCTTTTGGAAACTGGATTTTCCGGCTACCAAAATAAAACAGTAAAGTTTATTCACTCAACATTTGTAAAGATAAAGGTTCAGTTTTCTAGAAGTACAAGGAACTCCAATAATAAGTTAAAATGCAGAGTTAATTTCTATGAGAAATTAAACTTTCTTACGATTCAAAAACCCTCACGAGAATGTGAAATTACTCTAATCATTAAATAAAATAAAATATACTCCACGCCTTGCAGGAAAGCATTCCAACAACCCAGCAATAATAAATACTGTAGACAATTCTACCAATAAAAACAAAAATGCCCATTAAATTATTATCTTCAATTGATGTAAGAACAGCTCAAAGACATTCTATGAATCCCTAACCACAACTATTCAACAACATTCCAAAGGTTGGTGAACTAACTCCACAGAGAATAGTCTTCCTTTCATCAACGCTATTTTTATAGAGAACTTCCAAACATGATATTCGTACTGAAGATTAACGAAAATCTTTGGCTGAATAAGAAGCTGAAGCCTTTTGCTGTGTTGGGAGTGTTGTGCTACCAATTGACACACGAATGAAAAAAAAAAAATAATAATAATGAGTTGCCAGATACCAGGATGTGCGGTTGCTAGACATCACTTGGTTTTGCACAGCGAACTCCATTTCCTTCTCAAATGAGAGAGATGTAGTGCAGTACTAGCGTGACTATACATGAATTAGTCGCATCGCTCTCTCAGTTCAAGATATGAATATTTATAACAATAGTTCCATCTCTTCGCTCTTCTAAAGCCATTTCTGAGTTCATTTTGAAAGATTACTATTAATATATTTAAAACTTTGGATGTATTCCAAGTTTATATAACCCTCTTGGCCAATCATATTCTAACTAACATAATATTCATTGTAAGTATCTTTTTATCACTGCAAATGTTCTCTTTTTTGCTGATATCTAAAAATCATCTCAAAATTCAGACATTACCAAGAGCACCCTCTTCATCCCCCCCCCCCCCCCCCCCCAAGAAAAAGCCAGCAGACATGGAACAAAAACAAGTAACCTTTAGTGGACATTGTATCTAACTTCCCAGGAGCTTGCTTCTTCGATTCTAAATTACTGGAAGACAGTATTGTTAACTCTCCAAAGGCTGTCCTCCCGAAACTACTGCTACAAAAGAAAGCGTTGCTTTAGTGGTCTTTCAGCCCCTTCATGTGACAAGACATTATCTCACAGGTCCGATGAGACCCAGCTGCCAAGGGGTGGGACCATACATTGTGGCTACGACAAACTACAAGGGACCTTTCTATTTCGACTACACTTTTTTTTTTTATCTCCTAGAGCCTTTTCCCATTTTAAACGCATGTGCCCGGTTTATTTTATATACGTTATTGTTGTTTTATATATATATATATATATATATATATATATATATATATATATATATATATATATATATGTATGTATATATATACATATATATATATATGTATGTATATATATATGTGTGTATGTATATATATACATATATATATATATGTATATATATATATATATATATATATATATATATACATATATATATATATACATATATATATATATATATATATATATATATATATATATAAGGTTATCAATATTCAATCACAACATTACAATATGCCCTTAGAGTAGTCCTAACAATAAAAAACACTTAGAGCGAAGTGTTTATCTCTATACAACAAATGAACAGAGTTAAGGACTAAGCGAAGAGATACAGACCCACTTAATAAGCCGCAAGAAAATATGGTCACCACCACAAACGCGTCAACCCTAACTTCTCGGAAGGAAAAGCCTTTGACTACGGAAGAAGAAATTTATCTGCCCTAACTAATGCCCTTTATTTTTTTTTATTTTTTTTGGCCCTTTTTATGCAATGTTTTTCTTTTTTTTTTTTTTCTTGTGTAGGGCTTCATGAAGCCTATGTTTGCACTGAGGACTAACAGCATTACACGACCCAAGTTGGCATTTTCTTTTCTTTTTAATCACAGATTTTAATTAATCTAAGGTTTTAGGAAAATTCATTCTGACGGTGATTCACTTCTCCTGCTCCTTGTTCCTCCCCCAGGGGAAGTGGGATTCTTTTTTAATTAAATAAT
>NC_090730.1:137947112-137948568 GCF_036898095.1 Palaemon carinicauda
TATTTGGCTGAAAGAAGCCGTCTTGTCCTCTTGATACACTCGCAGATTTGCATATCTAATCCTATGGGTGTTGGGAAAGGGTATGTGCATACTTCCTGTCTTCATGTCTGTCTTATGTCTTCAAAGGACGGGGGGCAAGCTTTTACCACCAACAATTTGTTCTCAAATGAGGTGAGAAACAATCCCAGTCATTCTTATATCAGGGAATGTGGAGCCTCAACTAGATGAGCATAACGTCTCACATCCCTTCTGGACGTCTTCCAAGACGTGTAGAGGATGTTTGATCAAAACGTTCACTATGGAAAAAGAAAAAGAAAAATGAAAACCATAATAAAAATATTCATAAAATTTATCGGTCGTTCTAAAGGGACGCGAGTTAAACATTAAGAAAAAAAAAAAAAAAAAAAAAAGGAAAGTTACAGAGGAAAATCTTTCCAAACAGACTTCTTCTTCACGCAAGAGATGATCCATTTGCTAATCATAGTTTGACTCGACTTCGGGAACGTAAATAAATACAAGTCAACTTGAGCAACACGTGATTACAAGATAAACTCGCAGCAAAGTTGACGGGAAGAGGAGGGCCAAAGTTTGTACAGAACACACGGGTGAATCTGATATGACCAGGAAACTGGAGAGAAGAACATGTTAGATCAACCCCATCTAAAGTCCTCCGGAGCTTAGAAGGCCACATTTACCGGCCGGGATCTAAAGCTACCAACAAATACAAACAAACAACAACAACAATAACAAGACTTAGATGCGACGGATCTAACGCCGAAAACACCAAACGGTTATCTTTGGCCCAACAGGGGACGGTATGTAACATTGCTCAATGGCATTCCACTGTTAAGATCCTACGGAGATTAAGCCCATCCACAGTGCCACAAAAAATTCAAGTGGACCGAGTCACTTCTAAATAGTGATAGTAATTCACTATCTTGTACGAGGACATCACATCGCAGCATAGCACCTTTAATAGTGCCAAAGAGTTCCAAGTTGTTAAAATTCTAAATCTGGAAGGGAGTAAACCGGACATTTTTTCAAACAAATTGAATTATCAATTAGTCGTAAGAAGGTCAAAACATAATGTCTATAAATTTTACATATCTATCAACAAAATACCGTTAAGACTACAATCTTATATCTCGAGGCGTTCCATGGTGTAAATTTCCACTGACATAAGAAATACCCCGTAATTTAAACAGCTATTCAGATACAAATATACAACCCGAAAAGAACAACAATCATTCTATCATTTTTTTTTTTTTTTTTTTTTTTTTTTTTTTTTTTTTTTTCTTTTATTACACATCTTAGAAATTTAAATTACGTTAGGCATCAGCGCGTTGCCAATTTACTTCAAGGCAAGGCTGTAAGTAATCCAGGCCTGTTTACTGAAAATTACTTAAAGTGTTCGTTAGGATCAGCAGTGAACTATGCATCCAATTGTTAGTCACCT
>NC_090730.1:137954068-137975466 GCF_036898095.1 Palaemon carinicauda
GGGAGCCTCCTATGACCTGATCGTATGTACTTATTTGAAAATATTTCACCCATATGTGTATCGATTTAAATAGCGAAGCGTATTTCCCATTCGAGAATTCTAAATTCAGCGTCATGTCAAAACATCCTTTATGATCAAAACTATGGATCCCCAAAAATAATGTTCTCGAGGAAAATCAACTTTACTGACAGTTCGACGCACACCCCTGTCTCATATACCCTCATAAACATTTATATTTCAGCAAAAGGGGGCATCTAAAAATCATGTCCAATAAAACTATTACAGTTCCGAATGTATGCCAAATAAAGCTTCGACTGTCCGTTATGGCTCTCGTCAATCTCAAAATTATAGCCAACAAAATTATCTAACAAAATGGTTCCAGGCATAACCTCTACGGAATCTGCAAACGATATCGAATACCTCAAAATAAACTGAGAACTACGGCCAATAAAAGTAAAATAAAATCCCCAAAAGATAACCAAATAAAAACGGCTTTATGAAATCTCCTAATGCGACGTTCGCAACACACAATGAAGCTCTAACATGAGTTACTATGGGAAATCAAAATGAAGACGAATCACTAGGCAAGAGAGAGAGAGAGAGAGAGAGAGAGAGAGAGAGAGAGAGAGAGAGAATATTCTTTTGACCAAAACTTCATAACGCTTCCCCCCCGCGCTTGCATAAATCTAAACCGCGGCTCAAATTAATGATTGATCGTCTTACCGGGTTCTCCAGACCCCTACGAGTTATTTCGATTGATTTATCCAAACGGCATCTTAGCATCAAAGGTCACCGACAATATTTGAGTAGATGTAGGTTCTATAATCTACTGGATCGAGTATTCACAAGGAAGAAAAACAAACCAAAATCCTTTAGACGAGAGAGAGAGAGAGAGAGAGAGAGAGAGAGAGAGGATTATAACAAGTTACGGGAGAGCCAAAGGAAGGAATAATGAAATTTAAAACCAACCTCAAGAGAGAGAGAGAGAGAGAGAGAGAGAGAGAGAGAATGTGTTTTAAAGTCCTCTTAGGCAATAAAATTTATGACAAACATAATTATGCAAGCAATTTCTACTTGTAGATTGGTTCCACTCTTCTGGCAGGAATACAGTGACTACCTTACCAGGGTTATTCACTGGCCGCGAACTCGGGTTATGAGATTACATCAGCAATGCCTTTCCTTATAGTTCTGGACACTATCTATAACAGTTATTAGGAGAAATCACAGTAGATCAGACCTCAGGATTATATACAAGGTGTCACATCGTGTTATAACTATGCCCTTTACTCCTTTACTAGGGTTGCTGAAATAAGCTATGACATCTCATCTAAACTGATCCTGCTACATACCCGGAGACTTCTCTAACTTATATGTAAATACAAACACTGGTCATTGGTGATGATTGGTATACAATGGAGACAGTTCTGTATGTTAGAGGTAATATACTGTATGTGATTGTCGAACTGGATTAATATTGGTTGAATACCTAGTGTAGGATGGTTCGGAAAGTATTTGACACCCGATACAAAAAAAAAATGGCCATTTGAAATTCAAAGGATTATTGTGTTTAATGGGTGTATCAGTTTTCTATTTTTTCTTAATTTTAAGGATGTTCAATGCATAAAAGATTCTATGCAAGACAACGTTGGATGCTACTTATCTTCCTGCCTAACATGGCAATGCAAGTTATGCAACTATACGAGTGTTTTATAGGTTACATAGAATTGCATGAAGTTGCTAAATAGGTTGCACTTAGCTGGGGCGGAGAGCATAGTGGTGTGCAATAGTATTGGTATAATTAATGTTCCCCATGGTTGAAGCAATATAATAAAATTGAGACACGAGAATCATCAGTAAATAAAGATACAAAACACTGAGTATTGAACGTTGCAATTAGCTTTAATCATGTGGAAAAAAGGGTCAGGGACAAGAGTTGTACCTTGTAGAACTCCAGACATGATAGGTAAATGGTACTCCATTGGTTAGCATTTGGGAAGCTCGATTTGAGAAAAATTATGTATCAACACTCGTACGGATCCACATATCCCAATTTCTTAGATCTTACGAATAGTGGTATGTGAACCATTTTTCAAAAGCCTTAGGAAAATTCAAGCGGTAAGAAGAGAGAGAGAGAGAGAGAGAGAGAGAGAGAGAGAGAGTACCTCTTAAAATGGATTTCATATAAAAAAGTGGATAAAAGGGATGCCGTACCAGCAGAGTACGAAAGAGAATGAGGCAATAAAGTGGAGAGAGAGAGAGAGAGAGAGAGAGAGAGAGAGAGAGAGAGAGAGTACCTCTTTAGAAGGATTTTTTTTTCAAAGTGAAGAAACAAGACAAACATGAAAATGAATGAGGTTGTAAAGGAGAGAGAGAGAGAGAGAGAGAAGAGAGAGAGAGAGAGAGGTACCTCTTTAGAAGGAATCTTATACAAAGAAGTGAAAAAACGAGACAAGCAGGAAAATGAATGAGGCTGCAAATGAGAGAGAGAGAGAGAGAGAGAGAGAGAGAGAGAGCACGCAATCCCTTCTGTACCTGGGATTTACCTTTCTATTTGATATTCCAGACAGGATCTGCATCGTCTGCTTTGCATAAAATCACGAAAGCAGACACGCACTATATCTTTTGCTCATTTTGCCACTTAAGAAAAAAACAAAGAGAGAGAGAGAGAGAGAGAGAGAGAGAGAGAGAGAGGGAGGGAGAGAGAGAGAGAGAAGAGTTAATGTGTTCAATTTTATTGAAGCATTTCTCTGTTCCCTTTCATAGGAAAAAAGAACTTGCAGATGAAAACATGACTTAATTGCTCAAATACATGAACGTAAATGAGTCATTTATTGAACAGTAACAAGGTAAACAGAAAAGCCTGAACCAGAATATGTGCCAAGGTTCTGAAGTTGGCAAGGATAAAGTAGTAGTAGTAGTAGTAGTAGTAGTAGTAGTAGTAGTAGATCAAACTGAGCCCCGATTTAAAGGAGATGACTTTCATGTTCGAAAACTTCCAACACTACGTTTCGTAACCAAAAGATGAAATCTTTCGTGAGCATGGTTTGATCCATTCAAATACTGCGTTTTTCAGGTCTAACTATTCTTCTCTTGCCAGCTTCGTGATTAATCAACCCTTTCTCTCTGAAACCTTCAGCAGACTTGCCATCATACTCTTCAAAAAGGCCTCAACAGGATTTTACTACACGTAAAAATAGTATGATAAACAAGACCCAATAAACGATACGGTTTATTGTCACACAATTTAAAAAATTCATAAGTCATATTAAACAAATTTCATCGAAGGTTTTAAAGGTAAGAATAAAAGTACAGTACTCTCTTCTCCATACTTGGTGGAAGACACTACGCTAACGTCTTAATTATACTTATTAAAAAAGGTAAAAAATCCAATTGTCAAAGTACTACGACCTCGATCATAATTCTCCAACATCCCCCCCCCCCCTTGTCAAACACAATACTAATTATGTGTCCATATCGTCCAACAATGGTGGTTATGTAATTATCAGACGAAGGAAAACGTAGTAGAGTGAGGAAGTGTAGTACTCAAGGTCTATAGACCTTGGTAGTAGTACTAATACAAATCGGTACATCTTCCATTTAATCTCCTTTTATACAGCGTTTCCGAAATTTGTTCATCATCAGGATCTGTGAGGTTATAAGCATATACATTTGAAAAATCTGACAATAGTCTAGGGCATCAATAAGTTGATTAGAATTAGAAATTAAAATATGTTTTTCTGCTGAAGTCAGAGTTATCTATGTTTGAACAATGTTAAGATTTTCTGTATAAAAAGTTTCCAGCAATCATAACTTGATCTCAAATCATGATTAAAATTGGCATTACAAAATTTATTGGAAACCCACTTTCACTGGTTTTGTTTTAAATTATTCAAGTGCATGTAATTTAGGATATAAAATTAACAGTATCAATATTCTTATTAATACAGCTTATAAGTTACCCTCAAATAATTTTAATTTCCATAAAGAAATCACATTCCTAAAAGAATTCTTCAAACAACAATGATTATCAAGACAATTTAATTTACAAAAAAAAAAAAATAATAATAATTATAAACCAGAATTGGTAAATAAAAGACAAGCTTATATATTTCATATTTCCTTATATGTCGAATAAGATCAATAATCTAATATAAAGAAAAGTAAAACATATAACAATAACCTACTTTAAAACGATTAACATTCGAATGGTATACTTCAATAATTTTAAGATAGGGAATTTACTTAAAACTAAGGAGTGTTTATGTAGCGAGCTGTGTTCTATGATTGTTTACTAACGTGTGTATCCGAAGTGTAGATCGGAATATGTTGGTAGTTCAATAAAACTGTTGTCTACCGGAACCTTTGAACATAAGAGATTAGTTGAAGGACCCTTCTACCACAAGGTGAGCCTCTTCAGTCCTCTATATATATACATAAAAAAAAAAGATAAAGCATTTTATGTAAAGCTCGTTTGGAGACAGAGTTAAGATTGCTGGAAACTTTTCATATAGAATAACGTAAACCTAGTTTAAACATAGATAACTCTGCCTGTAGCAGTTTTTTTTAATTTCTAATTTAACTTATTGTTTTCTAAACTTTTATAAACACATTTTAGTGTTATACGAATGTAATATACAGTATACTGTATGTCCTTAACTTCACATAACACAAATGTCCGGAACGTTGTGTAAAGGGAAATTAAATGGATGAAAATGTTCCTCCTTCGCCTACGTTTTCCTTCGGTCAACGTTTTCACCACCTTCCACGTGTCACCTTTATCTATGTATTCACTTTATTCCGCTTTTCATATTTATATTAATTTTCAAATATTCCATAAATTTATTCTCTTCCACTTTCGTAACTCTACATCGCACATCCCATTCTCCTCATCTTCAAGAAACTAATTAAAAATACTATTTCATAAATCAGTTTTCCAATACATACATTTGGTTAAAGCTTAAATCTCATCCAATATAAACCAAACCTTGCCTCCCTAATAGCATATCATTGTTTCTGATACAAAAAAAAAACTATCTATAAAACTAATTTCATAATTACTTCATCCATTACGTATTGTAGGAATTGAAAATTATATCTTATTTCATTATTTATCAAGTCATTTAAATTTCTGAAAACTAGTTTCACATATTCGTTTTTCCTGTTATCTTGCCCAAGTAATGTTGTATAATTAATAGTAACATAACCATTCTGTCAATTAGCAAACTCGGGTCTCTTTAAGTAATGGAATATTATTGTTTTATCTGTAAAAAATATAATAAACTATGAACGATATTGTATTCAGAATAGAAAAAATAAATTCATTGGAAAGTGAAGAAATTCTAGATTACAAAGGATATGCAATGCAGAATAACAGGGAAAGGTGCTTGTAAAATTGAATGGAAGCCTTGATCAAACAGGAAAGACATTTATCAAAAACATTAGCTATAATTCCATAAGCACTGTTCATTTTTCATAATGATATACCACCAATAAGGAATCTTAATATCTAAATCAAGACGTTATGAAAATTAAACTTCAGCTGATGTACGGGTATATTTGTTTGTATCTTATTTGCAAAATTTAACGCAATTATAAATAACTAACATGAGTAAGAGACGAACGCTCCCAAATTCTTACAATATACAATTCATAAAGCAAACATGAATAAATATACCACATGCCATCCCTTTTACTGGACACAAAGATGTATCTTCTTGGTTACGCCGTTATTTTTTTTTCTTTTTTTTTTTTTGACACGCCTACCACTGCAAGTCTTGAATCCCAAGAGTATATAATTGAAACGCTTTCTGCCTCGATTCTCTTCCAGCCACCAGTTAGAGTAATACGATGTTTCCAGTCGAGTTTACGTGTATCACACCCAATACTACATAGAGGACAATTCAGGAACATAGCGACGTCGGTTATAAAATATAGTTGAAGAATATATATAAAAATATACATACATACAAACCTAAAAAAATCAATTTAAATAAAAAACAAGAATTCTTCTGAATATAAATACTCAGGCGCGCACACAAATACACAGGCACTACTATGGTTCCGACAACTGCACACAAGAGATAAGAGAGGGGGCAGAGGGCTCATGTATCTATTGCTTACGGCCTCTCTCGGCCTAAATCATCATGCATTTCAGGCTCTAGCATCCCACCAGGATGATTCCCGAATGCCTCTGCAAAATTTACGACGGAAATCACCGTCGATATAAATTGCCGTCCGCTCTTGGAACTCCCATATCGAATGCACTTGAGTATAAGGCATGGCGACGGCGGAATTGTTATTTCATCCTTTCGCCCCATCAGGTTTCAGGCCATTCCCAACCGCAACAGACTCTCTCTCTCTCTCTCTCTCTCTCTCTCTGCCTCACACTGAGGGACCTTGGGGAACCCAAACAAAAAATAAGGCAATAAGGTAAGGCTCTCTCTCTCTCTCTCTCTCTCTCTCTCTCTCTCTCTTTGTAACATTTTTTCAACCAGGTCATCTACAATGTTAATAAAAATTAGGCTAAAGTTTAGACCATTAAGAATAATTTTACATGCAGAGGAGCTCTCTCTCTCTCTCTCTCTCTCTCTCTCTCTCTCTCTCTTTAACATACTTTCTCAAACAGGTCATCTACAATGTTAACAAAACTTAGGGTAAAATTTCGACCATTAAGTATAATTTTACATGCAGAGGAGGATATAGTCTCTCTCTCTCTCTCTCTCTCTCTCTCTCTCTCTGGTCATCTAGAATGTTAATAAATACTAGACTAAAATTCAGACTATTAAGTATGATTCTACAGGCAGATAAAAATATTGTCTTAGGAATGTCATCTCTCTCTCTCTCTCTCTCTCTCTCTCTCTCTCGTCTTTTCAAACAGGTCATTTACAATGTTAATAAAACTTAGGCTAAAATTTAGACCATCAAATATAATTTTACATGCAGAGAACATAGTCCTGAGAATCTCTCTCTCTCTCTCTCTCTCTCTCTCTCTCTCTCTCTCTCTGTTATTCAGTGAAAATTGTATAAAAAAAGGTTCCATCTTAAAAGTGCTTTGGCCTTGCTTCCTCCTCCTCCTCCTCCTCCTCCTCCTCCTCCTCCTCCTCCTCTTCCTCCTCCTCCTCCATCCACCGTCCGTCCCTGTTCTCCTGCAAAAAGCCTTCTCCCATCTACAAACATCATGCGGGAGCCATCCCCCCCAGCCAAAGGCTTCCCTATCCTACTTGCCCATCCATGCCCACCCTACCCAAACTGCGCCTTCTTTCCTTGCCTGCAGCGACCTCCTACTTACGACTGTTGTTTACTTGTGTTGCAATATTCTTATGTTCCTTCGTGCTGGCTCTATTTGATTTCTTGAGTATGAAAATATTTTGTTTATATCGTCAGGCTGAAAATGCATAATTTCCAAATATCCTTTCACGATATCGATATACAACCAACAGTAATAGTAAATTGCGTGAAAAGCGATAAATACACACACAAATTATACATATATATATATATATATATATACGTGTGTATATATATATACATGTATACATATACATATATATATATATATATATATATTATATATATCTATATATACATATATATGTATATGTATATATATACATATTTATACTTAGGCTCTATATATATATATATATATATATTGTATATGTGCGAGCAGACACAAAGCTTTACAACAGAGTTTATACGTTTCAGTGAACAGTATATCAATTAATCCCCATTAGGATTGGGTTAGACAAAAAAATGTCAAAATAAAGAAACAACAAAATTCTCTCCCAAAACAATTAAATAACATTAACAGGTATGTCCTACAAAGCAATGTGCGCAAGGTCACATGGCAACAAAATATCTGTGAAGGCGTCCGCACAAGACGTAAGAAATTCTCAAAATGTTTGAACTTCTTCCAAAAGAGATCACGTTTTGAGGATTTGCGAGTGCGTGCACCACCTTCCATTAACACCTTAACATTTAAGCCTTCTAAATTAAATAATTAAAAAGATCAATATATTTTAAGCTAAATGTCAGCTTTTATTTACATTAAAGAATATTCTTGACAGAAAACGAGATTCCTCAGATAACTTCTAAAAAGAAGTTTAAAAAAAATCATATATAGTCCTTAATATATCAACTAAGACAACCTTATTTTTTCAACATATCTTTACATAATTCTATCATTACTTTTAAAATTTCCAATCTCGGAATATCACTTTCCCATAAAAAATGACAAATCCCTCCCGGATGCTCAAAGAGTGAATAAATGATACAAACGCTCTTCCAGTACAATATTGAATTTGGCCCCTTTCTATATCATCGAAAATAATTTTCGTCTTTCTACTCCAAGTACAGTATATCGGTAACATAAGTAAACAACCTAGTGTAGAAAAAGCATACTAAATAAGTAAGTGAAAATTAATACCAAAAACATTAAATAAAAGTATATGATAACATAAAAAGAAGACCTGTAATAAAACATACAAAAATGAAAATGATAAGGGCGAAGGTTTAATAAATAACTCTGTGAATACGTGACGCAGCATTACTTTGTGAATGTGAGGACATAATAACGTCTTCGCTCTTGCCACCTTATAGGGAAAGGTAAATATGCCATCACGCTAAAATACTCGTCGAGTGAAAAATAATGCACGACTTGACGCAGCACATGTCGGGCCTACCACGTCTTGGCATCAGACAAGTCTTTTGAACATAGATTTTACATTTTTACTTGTTTTCCTCAGACCATAATAAATTCAGGGTCAAATAGAGAGAGAGAGAGAGAGAGAGAGAGAGAGAGAGAGAGAGAGAGAGAATTAGGAATGATGCAAAATGTCTCTTCAGATAGGCAAGGACTGTCAGCTAATGTTTATGCTTAAATTTCCATCATTTGTTGTTTATCTGCCTCACTAATCACACACCTTAAAAATAGCCGGACATGAAAGAACTGGATGATCCAGATTTCAAAATTACTTTAATGTCGGAACCAGAAAAACTTGGACACTTGAAAATATCTGTCAAGTCATTAGCAGCTCAAGGACAACTATCATTAAGAGACCAAAAAAAGTGCCCATTTTCCTGCATTTGAAATAGGATAGGAAAACTATTACATAAAATAGTAGTTGTAGATATTTCAAGAAAAAAAAACAGGAAGCTATGAGGGGCTTTTTGAAAGAACAAATCTGCATGATAATCATAGTAAACGGGTTCATCAAATCTTTTTTTTTTTTTATTATTATTATTATTATTATCATTATTATCATTATTACTTGTTAAGCTACAGCCCTAGCTGGAAAAGCATGATGGTATAATCCCAGGGGTTCCAACAGGGAAAATAGCCCAGTGAGGAAGGGAAACAAGGAAAAGTAAAATATTTCAAGACTCAGTAATAGCATTAAAATAAATATTTCCCATATAAACTATAAAAACTTTAACAAAACAAGAGGATGAGAAATTAGATAGAATAGTGTGCCCGAGTGTACACTCAAGCAAGAGAACTCTAACCCAAGACACTGGAAGACCTGGTACAGAGGCTATGGCACTACCCAAAAATAGGGAACAATGGTTTGATTTTTGAGTGTCCTTCTCCTAGAAGAGCTGATTACCATAGCTAAAGTCTCTTCTACCCTCACTACGAGGAAAGTGGCCACTGAACAATTACAGTCCAGTAGTTAACCCCTTGGGTGAAGAAAAATTGTTTGATAACCTCTGATGTATGAGGACAGATGAGAATCTATAAAGAATAGGCCAGATTACTTGGTGTATGTATAGGCAAAGGGAAAATGAACCGTACCCAAGAGAGAAGGATCCTATGTAGTACTGTCTGGCCATTCAAAGGACCCCATAACTCTCTAGCGGTAGTATCTCAACGGGTGGTTGATTCCCTGGCCAACCTACTACCTTTGGCATCAAATCAATTAATTGTGTTCGCCATCAAAAAAAGAAAAAAAAACTCGAAGTGTTATTCCAGCAGTAACCAGATTGTGAAATGATCTTTTTAATCAGTTAGTTTAATCGGTGGAACTTCAGAAGTTAAAACGTGCAACAAATGTTTTTACGACATCTCTATTTTAACGTTGTTACTGATGTTAAGATATCCTACATTATCTAATTATTATTTCTCATAGTTTATTTATTTCCTTATCTTTTTTTCCTCACTGGGCTACTTTTCTCTGCTGGACCCCTTGGGTTTGTATCATCCTGGTTTTCCAACTAGGGTTGCAGTTTAGCTAATAATAAATACATATATATATATATATATATATACATATATATATATATTTATATATATATACATATATATATACATATATATATATATATATATGTGTGTGTGTGTGTGTGTGTGTGTGTTTATGTATGCGTGTGCATTAGTTCTGTCTATGTAAACCTTTTGAATATTACAAAGCATGTAATATCTTTAACAATAATTTTATGAAACACTACAGTTTATCCAGAAATAGATTTTGGGTCATAAGGCCAGGTACATGCACAGGCACCCGAGAGAAAACCTCACAGTTAGAATTTGAAATAAAAAGATCATCATTATTGTTATTATTAATAATAATCTTGTGGTAATAATATTTGCATATTTATCACGAGTTTAACAAAATTTTAAAGTATAAGAATTAAAAGAATGAATATGTATAGTAGCATATATTCTTCCTTAAAAGGAGAATAATCATAAAGTTTATGAGATGTTGGGCAGCAAGATGAGAGAAAGGAAGCAGGGACCGAACAATAATAAAGGACTAAAAGGACGAAGCAAATACCTTTAAGTAATACCTACAGTGCATGGAATGAGGACCACTGACGGCACTATCCTCCTAAGGGGGAAACATTTTATCCGGCGATGATAAGACCGAACAATTTTGGAGGCGGGGAATAAGTTTGTGTGTGCGTGCATGAAAAAAATATTAACGAATTATATAGCGAATTCGAATTGAATTTTTTTCGGAACATTTTCTTTGTTTTAAGTATAAGGTATTGTGTTTCTTGTTTCATCGGCTCTAACAATTCGAAAAAAAATATCTTATGATTGCTAATTAAATAAATTATTTTTTTTTTTTTTTTTTTTTTGAAGAATACAACGTGTAAAGGGAATACAAAAACTGCGAAGCAAGTCTAACCAATGAGCAAAGAAATTAAGAAATATAAATTATTTTTACTCGGCACAACGATGATACCAGAAAAAAACAGTTAACAGAGCCTATTCACTTGTGTAAACAACTGCAATATATTCCAAGAAGAGAAAAACAATTACCATAATATTTGGTGTTAGAGAATAATGAAGCAACATAATAAAATAAAATAAAACTTGTCAAAAAAGATATAACTCTCACTGAATAAACAACCAGAGTAAACCTAAAAATATTGTAAAACCAGAATAAACAAACCAAGAGAATGAGTGAGCATCATCTTTAGGCCAGGAAAAACACACGAGGAAATCAGAGTCCCACCATCAATCCCGGTGATGGCAGGCTTCTCATCTGAATATTCCTTTACGTAAATTGAATTAGGAATGGTACGGAATCTCCGGAGAAATATAAGCTGGCCGTATTCCCGTGCGCTCTGATCTCTACTTCCATCTTTCCGGGACAATATTAATTGTAGGAAGGTTCTTCTGGTAATCTCTATACAAATATTATGATGCCCTTTTTATACACCACTCACGACTACTAACAATACAGCTGAAGATTCTCTCTCTCTCTCTCTCTCTCTCTCTCTCTCTCTCTCTCTCTCTCTCTCTAATGGACGAGGATCTATTCACAGTAACTCAAATTCCCAGAAGCCCGTCTGGAAGATCAGAGGAGAAAAAATAAATAATACAGCATCTTGTCGGGGCTTTTTATCTTCTTTTCCTTCCCACATAGAATACATTTTATTTCTGTCGATAAAAGCATAATCTATAAAGGATAAATATGCTATTCTGAATGGAAGATTAGAGTGGGGACATAACAATTTTTCAACTCTAAAGGATGGTTTGATGATGGACAACACTGAAACGAAAGTGACGGAAATACTTTTATCTCTAGTATTATTATTATTATTATTGGAAACAAGAGTTGCTCTCGCGCTATGGAAATTATATAATAGAATACACAGTACAAATCCTTTTAGGTTTATTAGAACCAAGACACTCGAGCGCATATATAAAATCACACACATTCTTGCATCCTTGCATAAACATTTTCAACAAAAAAGAAAAAAAAAAACAAAAAAAAATTATTTCACAATACTTAATTTTCTCTTGAAGGACATGCGACAAAAGTGATGAGCCTTCATGTTTTTCAAAAGGCTTTCAAAAGTGACCTTCCTAGTCCACGCTATCCTTCTTAGCCAAGGTGGATAGTGTTTATTCATTTACAATTGGATGGGCTTGCGGGTGATAAACAGGGATCGAACACGGTCCAAGAAATTCCCATCCTGTTAACTGAAACACTTGACCATAGTTCTACTCCAGCTCACAGGGTTGATACAGACATGTTTCAGTGGATTGTATAAAATCTGAGCACGGGTTGAACTCGAGTCTACGTAGTGTAAGCCTCTGGCAAAACCAATGAGCTACAATGACCCATATAAACACACACATACATACATACACACACGCATATATATATATATATATATATAAATTTGTGTGTGTCTGTGCCGGCGAGATAGGAAGCTACACATGAAGTTAGCTTTCTCGTTCCAGTAGGATGCCAGTCAGCGCAATCTGCAACAGGCAGCGACTTATCAAAGTCGACTAACTGTCAGGTACCCAATTCATTGCTTAGATTAACTGAGATAACGAAGTTTTCAGGAAATGCATAAGGCCGTTTCTATCTCCTTTGTCAACCTCCAATTGCTCTCATATATTCTCGCTGTCAAGTTGTAGATGTGTTAAAAAGAAAAAAAAAAAAATCGGATGTAAAAGTGAAATCAGTCGCACAAAAATCCCACAGAAGAAAAAAGAGCTATTACTTCCGTACAACCCTTCACAAAAAAAAAAAAAAAAAGTCACAAACAAACAAAAGTAGCCAAGTCTATTCCCGTGACTCTCTTTACTTCTTTCTTCTTACTTCCTTTCATCTCTCCTTCCTTTTATTTCACCGCCTTGTACCTCTCTTTTCTAGTATTTCTTGCTATTTCCTCCTTGTATGTTCCCCTTTACAGTACAATTAGCCTCTGCTTTCTTACAGCTCCCTTCTCTTTTTCTTTTCTTCCTTACACTTCCCGTTCCTCTTTATAGCTCTCCCAACTGATAACACGCATGCTATCTTTGCTTCCTTCTTTCCTGCATATGTCCCTCCTTTAATCTTCGATCTCCGTTCATGTATGTGTCTTTCTCCTCATCTTTTTTACCTACCTCTTTCTTAAAGCTAGCTCTTCTTATATTGCTTCAATCTTCTGTTTTATACTTCTCCCTTCTTAAATATACTTTATCCCTCTTCCTCTATCAACCTCTTCATCCATGCTTTTGCTAATTTTTCCTTCCTCAGTCTCATGAATTTTGTTCGATTATTCCCTTTTATCCCTTCTAACTCTTTCCTTTCCTTTTCTTATATCTACTCTTCACCAATCCCTCTTATGGTTCTGCTTTCTGCTTCCTTGTTACTTTTTTTTTCTCCTTTCTTCTTACCTTAGGCATACGATTTTATCTTTCCTCTTTCACATCTCTCTTCCTCGGTCCATTTAACTGTTCTCTCTCCAGCTACCATGTTTCCCATTTAATTCCTACATCTGTTACCTTATTCCTTCCTGTGTCTCTCTTTCTTTTTTCACATTTTTTAAAAAATTCTCCATTTTCATTTATTCCATGTGTACCACTTTCAATTTCTATTGTGTGCGCCTTACATTATTTTTGTAACTTTCTTTCCTCTGTAAAACTCCTTCCACCTTTCATCATCCATTTTCTTTCCTCCTCCTTCCTCCTCCACTCCCTAATCCCTATACACCTTTGGTATTCCTTCATCCGCGGTGTTACAACTCCACCGAGCCGGAGGATTGGACGCCCTATTGCGTTATTCTTCAGCCTCTTTTGTGTCTGACAGCTTTTGAATGCTCTAAAGACATGCCGTTTTCTCTTCCTTCCTTCTTTCTTTATTCCTTCGGTGATACGAACAAAATTCTTATCATCCAGCAGCTCAAGTCGGAGGCATTCATTCTCTCTGGGCAATTTCGAGATACAATTTGTCGATATGAGTGCCTCCACAATGTTTATCAAAAGTCTTTCTTCTGCAATTCCACGAAAAGGCAATGTTTATTAAAAGCCTTTCTTCTGCAATCCCACTAAATCGGACGTTCTTAATAGGCAGTGAATGTGAGTAGGTATATATAATTTTAATATATATAATTTATATATATGTACGTAAATATATATATTTATTTATATATATATATATATATATATATATATATATATAATCACGATAATATATTAAAAAAAACGAAGCTTGTATCTTTTTGCAAATGCCTAATTATTATCATTAATAATAGCTAAGCTACAACCCTAGATGGAAAAGCAGGATGCTATAACCACAAGCGCTCCAACAAGAAAAATAGCCCAGCATGGAGAGGAAACAAGGAAATAAATGAACTACAGAAGTAAACCAACTTGTAATGCTAAAAACAGTTTTTTTTTTTTTTTTTAAATTCATATAAGCATAAACAAAACTTTCGGTAGGAACGTACAAAAACCTTCTAACTCGATTTCAGATCATTGCAGTGATGCACAGCACACCGCCCTAGACTACCACCACCATCACCAACATAGTATTAGCTTGCATATATACCAATTATAAATTCCAACTCCACCCCATCCCCCGAACCCTTAATGAAACTGAGACCAGGAATCAATC
Source organism: Palaemon carinicauda (assembly GCF_036898095.1). Classification (NCBI taxonomy): domain Eukaryota; kingdom Metazoa; phylum Arthropoda; class Malacostraca; order Decapoda; family Palaemonidae; genus Palaemon; species Palaemon carinicauda. Next base: position 137,968,912 of record NC_090730.1, read on the forward strand.
CGCGGGATATGTGTGTGTGAGGGAGGGAGAGAGATATAGAGAGATATAGAGAACCAAGAGAAATATATATTAAATACTTATATCAAATATATGTTATATATATATACTGTGTATATATATATATATATATATATATATATATATATATATATATACATATATACATATATATATACATAATATACATATACCAATATATATATATATATACCATATATATATATATATACATATACCAATATATATATATATACGTATATATATATATATATACATATACCAATATATATATATACGTATATATATATATATATATATATTATATATATATATATATATATATATTTATATATATATATATATATATATATATAATATTTATCCCATTCCTAGTGATACATCACGTATCCATCCATCAAAACTAAAAGCATTTCGTCACCGTGATGTTCACCCACAATTTTGATATTCTTTGCGAACAATTTATGGAATTCGGACACTTTTTCAGTGATATATAGATTGGCTTCGTATTCTGCAATAGGATTGCTCTCTCTCTCTCTCTCTCTCTCTCTCTCTCTCTCTCTCTCTCTCTCTCTCTCTCTCTCCTCTCTCTCTCTCTCTCTCTCGGTATTAAGTAAAATAGAGCCCCTTTGATTTCTGACTGCCCATAAGCCTTTTATCAATGCTGCACTCCACCACGAACCCACCTGTCACATTTATTTATTTCACGCCTGTAACCTGCTACATGAGCAGATATCCCTACATCTGGCTGGAAAGGTATTTGCATAATGGCAGTATAATGTGAGAACTGAAACATTAGCTATAAAATGTCATATTTGTGTTTTATATGCATTCGGATATGTGTCTCTTATAATAAGAGCAGAAATGGCAATGAAAAGCAAAACTAAATGAAGTTCGAAAAATACCCTAAAAAGGTAGTAACAACAACAACAACAAAAATAATAATAATAATAATAATAATAATAATAATAATAACAATAATAATAATAATAATGATGAATAACGCACATCAAACAAAAAAGTATAAAACGCACAGCCATCAATAATAATCTTTAAGATAAAAATAACATCCAAATGCTCTCATCGAACAAACTTAAAATCGACATAAACGCTCAACCTCTCAAACAATGAAAAATCAGATTTATCTGATTCAACACAAAAAGAGAAATTTTCCAATCCTTTCATATCAGCAACCTTTACATCTTAGTTCGGTCCCGCACGAGCAGACACATGGACTGTGATCGATTTATGAAATTGACATTCCAAATCTATGAACATCAGGTCAAAATTGACTTTTAAGCTAGTATGTCATATTAATAAAAATTTTATACGCATTTTTAACAGTGATGTTAAGACTGTCTAATATCAGGGTTAAAATTAGACAAATTTCGCAAAATAATTAGTTATGATTTAGTTTTTCGTCTATATTTTTCCCCCTCAAAAAATGTTATCATGTGAAAATACCTTCTTTCCTCTTGTCGCCTTTCAGAAGAGGAGGGCGAAGTCACCTCATCGATTTTAATTAAATTATAGAGCTGGTCCAACATCAAAATATCATATGTCAAAACAACACACAAATTTGATCGTGAAGCACAATATCAGTATGGAAAATTTCATGTTGTCATTTCACATCCTATATATATTAAAATATTGTACATGTGTTTCCACACTCATCAAATAATACAAGCTATGTTTGTGTGTATGGTTGTACGAATATAAGTAACTTGCGCAAAATCCCACAAATAAATGTTTAATGCCTCGCACAAGCCTCTATAATATTGCAAACTAGCACACAAAACACTAACCACAAAGCAACATTTACATGTTGATTAAATAAAGAAAAGGAAAAAGATTAAAAGAAAATCATAAAATAATAGAAACACGAAAAGACGTTTCTGCCGCAGCTTCAAAAACAACCTAAAAATACAATTTAGCCCAAGGGCACTAGGACACCTCTGGCAAGCAAAGCTTCACTTTCCAAAGGAGTGTGAAGGACTTGAGCAGCTATTCTTGATGGATGAGTCAAAAGTTATTTGCCTCGGCCAATCCCCAAGTGGAGGAGAACCACTTCTATTTAGCCTTTCATCCGTGGAGAGAAGTCCCTGATATGCCCAGTCCTTGTCAATGATGCCTCAATAAGAATGACAACGTCTGTGCAATGGATTCCACTTACCACGTCGCACGTCTGTAGCATTTGATTCAAGATTCATTGAAGGATTCTGTGATTATGCCGGCAGTGCATCGACACAGATCAGCATTAAAATATTATCATAATGCCGAACCATCGAGAGAGGATTGTGCTATGTTGTGATAAAAACCCTGATTATTGCAATGATGTGGAACACTTCAGAGGCCGAGTACACATTCAGTTCCTCCTTCATCTATTCTTATAGCTGTTGTGTTACAAAGATCGGTATATATTATACTGCACAGACTCCTAGCCACACTACATCTTGGAGTAACGTGTCTTCGACGTTGTTTTTCTGTAGCATTCTCCACGTTAAGCGTGACCTTACATACCGGGCTTGGAATCGCCGCCTTTGCCCGGTTTCACGAAACAGCAAATACAGACCAGTGACCGAGTAAAAAAAATCCATTGTTATCTAAGGTTTAATACTGTGAATATTTCTATGCAAAATGGTATATTCAACAACATGGAACATTCTAAAATGGAAGAGATAAACTCAGTGTTCCCAGGATTTCTTCATCTAAGAGGATTAGAATCCAAGGATAGGTAAATGCCCCGTTGAGAGTGATGTCAGCTGTGGTTCTGAATATATTTCTCTTAATCTTATTCAGAATTTTAATAAAATTCATCAGATGTGGACATGCAATAAAAGATTATATACTGAACTTGGAATATTAAAAATAAATAACGAATTCATTGTGACATTTGTATAAATAAGTATTTTTCATCAAAAAATTTATGATTGGATTACAACACCAAACGAAAAGAGGGAAACTTTGGCAAGGAAGTAAGGCGTTTTTATGACATTAATCTGTGCAGCCACTATCAGAAATATGATGGTAAAAAATAAACGGGAAAAAATCTACTGACGACTTCTTGTGTGCAATAAAGATGCTGTGAAGGGCGATGTAAAACCTCCTAAAACGTTTTATACTTCATAAAACACATTCACAAAAAAAAAGTCTTAAGAAATAGGCGAAACATATTTAGTTAGGGAAGACGAATTTTTACATTTCTTAACATTTACAGACATAACTATAACATTTATAGTTTAATTATTTTCTTCTTCACCTATGACAGATTCATTTTAGGTTGAAAGTATGCACAAACATACACACAGGATAATAACAATAATAATAATAATAATAATAATAATAATAATAATAATAATAATAATAATAATAATATCCTTTTCATCCCATGGACATATAAACTAACAGCATGACAATTTAAAATATAAATTGCTCAAAAAGTCTACGAAATAAATATTCACACCGGTCCCAAGACCTGACAACAGAAGTAGGTTAATCGTGAGGTTAACTTTTAAAAACATCGATCGTTAAGTACCTTACAACAAACGTCAGCTGTCAATGGTAAACGTCAACATGTCATAAGGAGACATGAAAGCCAACAGAGTAAATGCCGTAATCAACAATGGAAAACTTGAATAAACATTGTACGTTCCATTATAAATCAAATTAAAGCACATTTATCAATCATACAAAATTTATCAATTTTTACCAAGTCAAAAGCTCGATGTTTTGTTAAATTCCATATTAAATACATAATAATATCCCCCATCAACATACATTTTAAAATTTCATGACTTTTAAAAGTAATAAAATAATGTCAAGCATAAATGCATCTATAATATTCATCTCGACATAAATTCCCCAAATCGACAACAGCCATTAAAAAGTAATAAAATAATGGCAACATGAACTTCGTGCCCCATTAATTTCCGGTTCGTTGTGGCCTATTGGTAAATTCCCTGCGTAGTGACCGCCAGACTGGGGTTCGAGTCCCACTCAAAGGCGTCAATGACCTTCGATGTCAGGAAGCTAGAGAACTTCAAACCATTCAATTCAATTCAAACTCGTTAGTTCCTTTAGTGTCTGCAACCTCATCATCCTTGTAAGCTAATGATGGGGGAGGGGTTCCTGTAGGTCTACCTGCTAAGTCATCAGCAGCCAATGCTTGGCCCTCCCAGATCCTTTCTTGAGTGGAGAGGGGTCTTGGGCGCTGATGATATGTATGTAGCCTATTTAAATATGTATGTATGTATGTATGTATGTATGTATGTATGTATGTGAGTATATAAATATAAATATACATGTGTATGTATATATATATATATATATATATATATATATATGGTCAAATTATAGGGCATCGTCCTGCTCGCTAGGGTAATGGCACTGTCCCTTGTCTCTGCAATTCATGAGCGGCCTTTAAACCTTTAAAATATATACAGATAAAGTACGGATAAGAAATCTTCGGTACAACGTCTTCAGAAATCCCTTTCCAGAAAAAAGAAAATAAAAGTTTCCCGATACAGAAAAAAATAAAGCCAGATCTCAGTCCCTCCGCTAAACGACGTCATGATTGGCATGATATTCAAAATCTAAAGTCAAAGGGCACAGAGAGAACGCCTTTGACACAGACAAAAAAAAATAAATATAAGATATTCTGCCCTGGACAGTGACCCAGAGAATTGAGGTATATTCGTTTTCCTAATTACCGTTGTTGCTGTGCCCTTTGACCTTTCAGAGCAACGAGTTCAACCTTCATCCTTCTCATGGGTTCATCTTGGTGTGAAGTCACTTCTGTATGTGTGTAAATTCACTGAAGGTAGAAAAGCAAGAATTCTGAAATAAAGTTTTGAATATATATATATATATATATATATATTATATATATATATATATATATATATATATATATATAATATATATATATATATATATATATATATATACATATATATATATATAATATATATATATATATATATATATATAATACACTTTCCTGATAAGATTATCATAACTTATTGTACATATAAAAGATTAGGAAATCATATAAAAGTTGAAAAATAAAAACATTTATTCGGTGCAATGCTGACCAACCTAGAAAAATAGCAGGAGGCTCAGTGACAATTTAATGAACACTGCAGCAAACATTGAATTACCATGATAATGAAAAAAAATATTGGCAATTTAAGGTATTCATTCGAACTAAGAAAGAAACATGATGTCACTCGGCATGAATACATTACCAAGAACTTATAAAGATTAAAAAAAAAAGATATTATGCAAAACCGTGTTCACGATTGCTTAGATTTATGAATCTGTGTTGAATAACGCCCATGTGGTAGGGCAAACCCCTAGAGTTACACTACGAGGTAAAAGTTAGGAGAGCTTGGAGAGCAACGTGGAAGAAAGGAAGCAATAACGGAGGTGAAGTAGAGTGATATAAATCAAGTATGGCTAGGGGACGAAGGAACGCTGCAAAGACCCACACTACGGTGGTCATGTTCACGAACTCAACAGAAAAGAAACAGTTAGGTCGAGGTCAAGATTGTAAATGGAGAAAAGCATGAAAATTGCCACAAGACTCCTCTTAGAATGTGGTTGAATTTTAGTACAATAATAAAAAATGGCCTTCACCCTTGAGAGAGAGAGAGAGAGAGAGAGAGAGAGAGAGAGAGAGAGAGAGCACCCATAGATGAGGCTCCCAAGGCCATCCCAACCTGCAAGCGCTTTGAGTTTGCTTCTTTCTGCATATGTGGGTGGAAACTGAAGCTGAAGATGTATCAGCGCAAGGGGTGGCAGGGGCTGTGTATGCGGGGTGGGCGTGTGGGCGCGAATGCTTTGAGGGGTTACCAAGGGAAGTTTAAAATAACTGGTGATGTGAGTCCTCCCAGAGCTGCCACCTGAGACCCCCTTCCCCTGAAGGCAACACCCAACCAACAGCCTCCAACACTCCCATCTACCTACGAACTTCCCTCCTACCTCCACCACCTCTTCCGCTCCCACCAACTAGACCGCCATTCTCTCTCTCTCTCTCTCTCTCTCTCTCTCTCTCTCTCTCTCTCTCTCTCTCTCTCTCTCTCTCTCTCTCGTTCACTTTCCTGTCTACCCGTCACCTTACCTCCGCCCACGCATACCTGACAACATCACGTGCCCAACACAGACGACGGTACTTATTCAATGAATCAAGCGAAATAATTTGCAATGAAAAATAAAATTCCTCCCATTTACGAACACTCGCCATACGTGTCTGGCTATAACACTTCAAGTTATACATCCGTATCTCACTTAATCTGTTTTTTCACCCTCGCTACCCCAAGTGTCGCCTCCACAAACACAAAACCCATTTATTTGCCAGAAGTGTTTTTCTTTCTCATTTCGAACGCTCTCACTTTCATCCAGGATGCAACCGGAGAGAGAGAGAGAGAGAGAGAGAGAGAGAGAGAGAGAGAGAGAGAGAGAGAGAGAGAGAGAGAGAATAGATATACATCACGCCCTTGAGAGAGAGAGAGAGAGAGAGAGAGAGAGAGAGAGAGA
>NC_090730.1:137975966-137978466 GCF_036898095.1 Palaemon carinicauda
TAAGGGAATCTACCGCGCCACAAAGGAAAACATTCCACCTTTAACAATTCTGCGGGTGGCATGAATTTTGTAAACACAAAGATCCGGGTATAGCTCAAAGTCTCTTTTTATAAATGCATGGGCACATTTGACAGAAATACCAAGGAGAGAGAGAGAGAGAGAGAGAGAGAGAGAGAGAGAGAGAGAGAGAGAGAGAGAGAGAGAGAGAGAGAGAGAGACTTGCAAAAAGTCTTAGACAAATTTTTACTCGAATAACGCTCCATCTGAAACTGCTCTGTAACCTAATCCGTTAATTTTACGAGTAAAGGCATTTAAATCACGCCATCCTCTATGCATGAAAAGAACTAAAAGTCTAATTTTCTTAGATTCTTTAAGAGCAAACCGCTTCGTTATCTTTGTAAACGATTGCATGGAGAGCTGAAGTTTACATAAACTTTTCGAATTTAACATTCTTTGTCTCAACTCCATGGCTGCTCCTTGATTTTTGTATCCTTTAACTTGTAGCATGTGTATCAGCATTTATCCATTTTTAATACAAGATTTAGCTATCCAGCGGTACATAATAATCAATGGTTTTGTGAAAAAGGGGGGGGGGGGAAGCAGCGGTACTAAATAGTCAATGGTATTGTAAAACGGCCGGGCACCGGTACATACTGTAATAATCAATGGTATTTGTATAAAAGGTGGGAGGAGTGGTACATAATATCCAATGGCATTTGTGAAAAGGTGGGGGGGGGGGCCAGTGGTACATAATAATGAATGGTATTTGAAAGAAAAAAAAGTGGGGGCAGTGGTATATATTAATCAATGGTATTTGTAAAAAAAAAAAAAAAAAAAAAAAAAAAAAAAAAAAAAAAAAAAAAAGGGGGGGGGGGCAGTGGTACATGATAATAGATGGTATTTGTAAAAAGTGTGGGGGAGCGATAGTGGTACATATTAATCAATGGTATTTGTAAAAAGAAAAAAAAGTGAGGGCAGTGGTACATAATAATCAATGTATTTGTAAAAAAAAAAAAAAAGTGGGGGCAGTGGTACATATTAATCAATGGTATTTGTAAAAAAATAAGGGTGGGGGCAGTGGTACATATTAATCAATGGTATTAGTATGAAAAAGGAGGGGGGCAGTGGTATATAATAATTAAAGGTATTTGTAAAAAATGTCGGGGAGTGGTAAATAACCAATGATATTAGTAAAAAAAAAAAAGGGGGGGGGGGAAGTGGTACACAATATTTCCAAAGTGCATTTCAGTTGCATTAGATGTACCATTGATCCCTGTGTCCGGCTGTACCTATTTAATAAAAAGGATATTTATAGGGAGACCGCCTCTGTTCCCTTAGTACCCAACCAAAGTTCGTGCTTGCTTTTTATTAATATAAGAGAACAAGTTCCAAGAATTAGCAACAGTGTAGAGCACTGCGGTTAATTCCAGAGGTGAGGCCCAGCATGCGTGTTCACCCACAAACTTTTGTCCCTTTAATGGAATTTCATTCTCTACCAAACGAGCAAGCAAGCAAACAAGCAGGAGAGAGAGAGAGAGAGAGAGAGAGAGAGAGAGAGAGAGAGAGAGAGAGAGAGAGAGAGAGAGAGAGAGATTGCTTGGTTCTTTTCCATTGTTTTGTCTCATACCGCAAGACTTCCCCATCTTCCATCTGAAACCAGAAAAGGAATATTATGAAGAACAATCGAAAGTCTTTTAATTTGCAATAAAATGATGCACAAAGAAATATTAAAATTCATCTGAGTTTTAGGAAAATTTCGATCTATATATTTCATAAAGCAGATCTACATATCATCGTTCAATTCTAAACTCCCATTAATCTCAGTCAATGGTAAATCCTGTGACAATCTATTTAGTTTTCAGGAGGAAATTCACCACTTCCGATATAAATAACAGAAAGCAAAACTATCGCTATCATATTTCATGCAGGAAATCCTTAATCCTTCCAATCTTCCTACGGTATGCCGAAAACGAACCAAGCAAGAAAATAAAACAGAAGCAAAAAAGAAAATAAGTTGTTACTAAAATTTGTCTGGGAAAAGGAAGGGCTATTCAATGCACCCCTCTTAAGCCTTGCACGTTTCATTTGCTTCTTTCGACAGCCACACACCATAATACCTCTCTCTCTCTCTCTCTCTCTCTCTCTCTCTCTCCTCTCTCTCTCTCTCTCTCTCTCTCTCTCTCTCTCTCAATTAAATGTTGTAAAATCCGTAATTAATAGCCAAGGGAGAGAAAAAAAAAGAATAGCATCACCTAAGCGATGCCAGAATTTCATTGTAAAACAGTTGCATTTCGCCGGTAAATACACGGGAATTGGGAATGCATAACACTTTCACTCAGAAAATTAAAAAGAACGAGCGCCGGTTACAAAAAGCTCACTGGGAGCAAAAAGGAATTATCAGATCGTTTGCATCGTTATTAAAAGCAGGATAAAAAAAAAAAAAAGAAAAAAAAAATTCTCCAGATGGACACGCGTCATTAGTAGCTATGTAACTGCTCTT
>NC_090730.1:137983466-138023466 GCF_036898095.1 Palaemon carinicauda
ATGTTGCTAACTTAGCGTCTATTGCTGGTACCATATGATGGATTATCACTTCCACGATTTTGTTTTCAGAATAACAACCATGACAATTATATTTATCTATAATTCCCGTCATCATCACCATTTTAATTTAAATAATTAACAAAATAACCCCATTAGCATAGGCAAAATCAAATTATACCCCCCTTCCTAAGACAAAATCAAATTATAACCCCCTCCCAAGACAAAATTAAATTATAACCCCCTCCTAAGAAAAAAATCAAATTATAACCCCCTCCCAAGACAAAATCAAATTATAACCCCCTCCCAAGACAAAATCAAATTATAACCCCCTCCCAAGACAAAATCAAATTATAACCCCCTCCCAAGATAAAATCAAATTATAACCCCCTCTCAAGACAAAATCAAATTATAACCCCCTCCCAAGACAAAATCAAATTATAACCCCCTCCCAAGATAAAATCAAATTATAACCCCCCCGCCCCCCCTCCAAGGAAACCATGAGAATAAATGGGAATTTAAAAGCCCGTCCAAGGCTCTTAACAGCCACGTACTCGAAAAAAAATGAAACGCGTCTAGATAAGAGGGAAGATTTGTGGAGAGCGCTGCCTCACTGGACGTGGACAGGGCCAAAGCCTCAAGGAGTCCAAATTGCAAATGAGAATAACCTGCCCTTGCAGTATAAATAAAAGTTACGTTTCCGTTTCACGTTTTGTTTGCTCATAGTACACATCTTTGCCTGCGTGTGAGCGTTTACGTGAGGTTAAGGTCGTAAATAAGTAAGACTTTTTTATATCTTTGTAAGCATAGCATCCAGTGTGTATATATATATATATATATATATATATATATATATATATATATATATAAATTTATATATATATAAATTTATATATATATATATTTATATATATAGTATATATATATACACACATACATATATATGTATATATATATATATATATATATATATATATATATATATGTCATGCTTACAAAGATGTACAATATTTTGTTGCGTGTTTACAGCCCTAACCACGCACCCACATGCACCCATGAACTATAATAAATCAAAGAAATACTTCCAACATTAAAAACAAGTATAAAACTATTTCAGAGTAAAGTTCCGCAAATAAATAATTGATCTCCACATAGCTGCAGTTAATTCACTGCCCAGTAAAAAAAGAAAAAGAAAAGAAAAAAAAACATTGCATGGTTCTGAATAATGCATATGATAATGGAAAGAATCTGAAAAATTACGGAAAAAAACATGATTACCTGAAAAAGAAATATACCAATGCACATGGTAAACTAACGCATCATCATAAATATATAATAATCTAGGAAAATATTTATAAGGTCTTGTGAAAACTTGTTCGTTAAAAAAATTTAAAACCATGTTCAAAGGACAAGATATTGCAATATCCCAACAATTAAAAGAAAAAAAACAAATGAAATAAGACAAAGGAATAAAATAGGCATTGCGGAAGTAAACAACATCCACACCTACCTTCAAGCACCATTAAAAAACATCCAGCGTGAACAAAAAAATACAAAAAAAGAAAAAAAAAACATACACGCACAAAACACGGCCCATTTCCATCTGGGCAAAGGCAATAAAAAGAATTGCATCAAAAGGCAGTTCAATGCCGCAAATAAAATGAATAGTGATAAATATTCGTTGCAAAAACAAAAGACAACACTAGAATCAATACGGAGACTCCTGGAGGGCAGAATACTTCTGTAAACCTATGTATTTATGGACTTTTGAAGTTTGTATTTTAACGCGAAAAAGAGAAAATATCAACAAATAAAAAAGTAAACGACAAGTTAATCACCAAACAAAATTATAGGTAACAAGGGAATTCTACAAAAGTTTAAATCAACTAAAATAATACATCAAGAAATATAGAAGATAAACTACTGACTCTCAAAAATAGAAAGGAAATGGCATTAGCTCAGAATTAAGGACAAAAAAAGGAAAACATATAAGCTACTATTCAAAGAACAAATGAACAAAATGAACACCGAAATAAACAAAACGTAAAGAAATATAACAAAGATCATTGGGAGATCAGAAAATATCTAAGGCACTAAATATGTAATGTATGTGCGACCCAAGTGAAAAAAATAACACCAAAAAGATTGGACAAAAATAAAAGAGGATGAGTAACAACAAGGGCGACACAGCCATTAATAATAATTACCATGACAATGCACCCACGCCACTCGCCACGCTAATATAATGAGATTTCGAGTCTGCAATACCTGTGCCAGCTACGATGCACACCATGACACTAGGTGGTGGGGTGACAGGGAATGGAGATAAGGGAGGGAAAGAAGGGGGAGAATGACAAGAAGAAAGAGGAAAGGGGGTAGGCAAGGGGTGAGGAAAGAGGAGAGGAAGGAAAGAGAGAAGGGATATCCCGAATGCCCCTGCCAAAATGCTGTATGCAGTGGCAATGTTGCAAGTCTCTTCCGCTTATAGTGCCACCGACGTCCTTGTCAACAGCAGAACCTCGGCTATTATTCGACCTGGCTTCCCCGGGGACAGAAGAGACTATTTCGGGAGAGAGCCAGGTAGGAGTTGGAAATGGGTACAGCGTCTCTAGCAACAACAACAGCTATTACTACTACTACTATAATGAAATCGATAAGCCATCCTGAGCAGCTAATACTACTACTACTATTGCTACTACCAATACTACTAAGCCTCCTAAATACCTTGCAGTGCTATCGATCCATACGAAAACAACTTAAGCTTGCATTACATTGCCGTAGGCCTTATTCCTCCGAAACATCTTCCCATTCACGAGGGGCGTTCATCCCGCCCCGGTTGAAGTCCATTCTGGGAAGTGTTTACAGAAGCTACTAACCAAAACAAACATTAGTACACGAGGCCCCTTTTCATGAAGTGAGGTGATGGTACCCTGGGGAACCTTTCCAAACATGTACTTCATTAACGAAGTGCTCTTTCCGTAATCCTTCCCTTGAACAGATCGGAACAATTAAAAGGAAAGGGGCTGGTCGATTAGCCTGGCTTTAAATATGCAAAGTTTCCAGGTTTAGTGGTATATGATAGAATGCTAAAATCCACGTTCAAATTATTTCACTGTACTTCTTAAAACAAGCAGAATAACAACTTTCAGGAACAACGTTGACATAGTCAAAGCAAAATATAAAAGGAATATCACATAATATATCCTCCCTAAAACAATAGAACATTGGCAACTAAGAAGGAAATAGATCTTCGAAAAATATGCTCTCACCACTCTAAGGTAAAGCATTTCTTGAAAATATAGAAGTGAAAGTGAAAAATAAACTATATGACCTACGCTATTATTTCCCTAATTATAAACATGAAATGGAAATGGCATATAAGCTTTAAACATATTTCAAAACCTACATCCACAGTAAGTCAACTTACCGCAAATGTACTTATTCATATAAAATCTCTCCAGTTTCAGAAAAAATCTAAAGGAAGCCTATTATATTTCTCAACCTATAAGTTACTGAAGATTCAAGAGTCTCTCTCTCTCTCTCTCTCTCTCTCTCTCTCTCTCTCTCTCTCTCTATCTCTCTCTCTCTCTCTCTCTCTCTCTCTCTCTCTCTCTCTCTCTCTCTAAGAGAACATGCAATAGCTTTTGAATGACTTACCGGTGACTCATTTAGACACGAAAAGTTTTAACTTGCAAAGATGGCATAACATATTCAATATCACAATCCTTAATACTTAACCCTTTCAGTCCCTTGCAAGAGGTTCATATCGGATTTCTATACCAAACCAAGTGTGAAATCAAACTTTTGGTTGCCAAGGTAAAATGCCACGGTCACGTGTGCAAGCCGACTTCGGACTCCGGCGAGTCAACTTCGAGATAAATCCTTTCCTTAATTTGCAATATGGACGAGGGAAGGACGCTTCATTGGACAACTATTATAGCAATTCGCAATCTGGAAGATGGAGGAGGAGTCTTCCTTAGAATTGAAGGGCCGAAAAATCAAGGACCCGGTTGAAAGGCTATGAAATGAGTGCCCTATGAGAGAGAGAGAGAGAGAGAGAGAGAGAGAGAGAGAGAGAGAGAGAGAGAGAGAGAGAGAGAGAGAGAGAGAGAGAGAGAATGATTCCTCTGGGGTAAGAGAGAGAGAGAGAGAATGATTCCTCTGGGGTAAGAGATTAACAGATTAGGATTTCTTTCTGAAAATAGAAATACCTGAAACGAAAGGAATAATGAGCCCTTTAGGAAAAACAGGTGATCATAATACGAGGATAAATGTGCCATTTAAAATTCCACGTAATCCATGAAATTTTAAAAGCTATAATCTCAAAATGTCTTTAAGAGAAAAATAATGTCCTCTCCACGTGGGACACCTACACAAAGTATACTTTACACGTATTCATGTTTAACTGGTTGCTGGATACTCTAAAGTTAAAACGAAGAAACTAAGTAATATTCAGTTACTCAGTAAAAAAAAAAAAATATGGATCTGTGTTCAAGAAAGGGATTTACTTGTTTGTCTAGTGATAATAATATGGTAAGTAGAATTCCCCTAGGATTAAAATTATCATACTAAAGTTATAAGTATTCCTATTAGCGGATTACAAGGCATTAAAGAAAAACAAGATAATGTTCTCTTTTAACTCGCATCTCGAAAATACTTATGGAGAAATGAATACATATAGGGCTGAGGGATAAATGTAATTTTCTTCAATATACAGTGCATAATGTTAAGATTTATATAGCTAATAAAACCAATAATATTTTTTACCAAAATATGTTTATTCGGCACCATTTAGAAAGGAATTGTTCTTGAAATAAAACCAGACCCATCATAAGAAAATAGAAACAACGAGATGTTTCTCTACTCAAAAGATAGAACATTTTTCATACATCATTTTGAAACGAGTACTACAAGACATGAAGGCAACTGTAAATCCAATAGTTGAATGCATTTTTGTAAAAAGGAACATTAATTAAAGCATTTGAAGTAAATACCATAATTGACAAGACATCACCACAACCACATGAAAATATAGACACAAATCACTTAATGATTGTTATTGATAAAAATGTGTTATTTCCTTTGTAATAATAATCATGAGGATGAGGCACTTTAGAAACTACCCAAAAACCAACTTAGCAGAACGGCAGGAAACATCTAATGGTCTGAACGCCCTCGATTTAGGAGCAAAAAGGCTCAAGTACAATGAGATCCACTGGGTTGTGGAGTGCTACATCTCAGAAGCCAGATCAGATCAGATAAGGATAAGCTCCCCTCCGTGAAGGAAACGATATATAAAGCAGAAAACGCTTCCTAGACATCCCTTCGCCTTGCCCTATGAGATGATAAAATACCAGAAAGAACGTCCCGAGGACTCGTATCACAGAATTTAACCCTCGAAAACTTCCTCATAAATCATAAGGACTCCCAAGTCACAAAAGAATAGCGCCAACGGATGCCAAAAAAATTGAGAGTTATAAACCTATCAAAAGTCAGCAAGATGACCGCGAGAAAAGTTCTCTATAACTCTGAATGACATCTTCTTGATGATCCAGCTACACCGGTTTCCCATCACATGAGCCATAAAGTTGGCCTATCAAACTGTGGGAAAGGAAGTTTACATAGGATAGGGGACTTCTCTAAAGTTTGATGTCTCTCATATTCTTCCAGACTAGTTTATATCACATGGATTAAACTTATAAAATAGAGCTGCCTCCCTTGTTCTTGAACAGGAGTAATGAAAGTTTGAGGATTATTTTCATAAAAAGGTGACAATAAAAATTGATGGATAATCATCACAATAGTAATACAAATGAAATAGCGATAACCATCACAATGAAACAACAATAAGATTGAATGATAATCCTCCCACAAAATAAAAATAAAACTGAAAGATCAAAGAACTTAAAAGATAATTATCACAATGAGAGAAATCATAAGATGAAACAATGAAACTGAACGATAAATATCATAAAGAAGAACGAATCAAATTCGAAAGATCACCAAAAAAAAAAAAAAAAAAAAAAAAAACAATAAAAATAAATACAGTGAACTTGACAGATAATTATCACAGAGAAAGAACGAAAGGACACCCAGAGGAAATTTATCAAAGAAAGGATTAAAGCTGAAGGATGATTGCCCCAATGAAAGTAAAAAAAAAAAAAAGATAATCATAAAAAGCCACAATGACTGCAGGTGAGAAACCGACACACAACTAGATGTTGGGGGGTTTAAGCTGTGAGCCAAAAGAAAGTATCAGTAGATTCTCCTCCAAAACAAACGCATTTCTCACTTAAATTCTTTGCTTAAAATATGATAACTAAATTGTCTGCGGAGAAGCTTGGCAGAAGCTATTCATTCCCAAAATTAAATTCTAAATTCATGAGAGAGAGAGAGAGAGAGAGAGAGAGAGAGAGAGAGAGAGAGAGAGAGAGAATTTAAATCCTTGCTGATTATAATTCATTACTCAATATTTTTTTCCTTTACAAAAGTTACCATGAATTACATTTATCGTAAATTAAAAATCTAAAACCCCTAAACTTCCGTTGTAGCATCATGATGATGGTGAAAAATTCTATCTAAAATTCCCAACCTCCTAAACAGCACCAGAACTGCCAAACAGAAAAAAAAGAGGATATGAAGTTTTTAAACAGCTTGCATATAGTGTGAACAGCATCATTTGAATACTAGTTTACATTTGAATGTTGCCAAGATCTAGTGCCAAACTGTCAATTCAATTTGTATCTGCAATTTCAACAACAACAATAGAAATGTCATTGAGGAGAGAGGATTGAAAATCCTCCAACATCGTCCCAGACGTTTGGAACTTAAATCCTTGAGTCTTTAAAGCCTTCCCCCTCTCGTAAACTGCAATATAAGAATACCCAGAACCCTAATTTGACTCGAGGAGAGATGGATTTCTAACCACATAAAAACTAAGCCAATCTAAACCTATCCTTCCGGGGGAGACATCCTCCTTTATCGCACGTGTTTCATACAGCCTCATACACTGTAATGTCATTGCTTTTTTATCTCTCGCTCTCTCCTACACTGACAATAGAAAAACCTGTTTAAGCTTGCCAACGCATGTTTCATATTGTTTCAATTTTTCTGACAGTGTTGCTCTCAACTGTTTGTATATAAGCTAGTTACCTGTTGAATAAACCTCACTTCCATTCACCCCGCCTCTTATCAAAACCTAACAGATACGTTACTACACTCCACAAGGGGAAAAGGTATAAGCTATTCGTGAAGATAACGAATCCCACCCGAAGGAAACTATATAGCAACAAATGCTCCACTCGGTTGTACTTGTTTACTCACACGTCCATTTGTATTCTCGTTTGGGTCCAGTGCGAACACTTGCAATTTATTTCGGATGCCGCTCGGGACGAGGCGAAAATTCTTTGGGAAGGGGTCCATCTCTTCCGGGTGAGGCAAAGGCCCCCAGGGACAAGTCTCCCCGACAGACTTTCCAGACTTCCACTGCAGGTCGCTTCCATCTTATTCCTTACTTCCAATGCCACAAGACCGTCTTTGCCATTTACTGCTGCCATAACAAATTTCTAAGACTCAAAAAAGATTTTCTCCAAGAGGTTATTCAGTGTGGCAGGAAAGCACCTCCCTTGTGGCGATTCCCTATGTACTTTTAGATAGCTTGAAAGATCTTTCTAGGGAGTTCTAGCATAGCACTGTCTATACCAAATTACTTTTATACCAAATTTTAGCAAGTATTCTATATTTCAAATAAAATGTAATGCTGACTCTCTTTTACACATACGCACATAACGTATAATTATATATATATATATATATATAATATATATATATATATATATATCATATATATATATATAGACAGATAGATAGATAGATAGATAAATAGATATATATACTATATATATATATATATATATATATATATACTGTATATATATATATATATATATATATATATATATATATATATACATACATACATACATATATATATACATATATATATACATACATATATATATATATATATATACTATATATATATCTTAAAGCAAAGCCAGTGCTTAGTGAGAAGTTGTGAACCCATTGTGGGTGAAGACTCTCCCTACGTTTGGTCTAAGCCTCTCTTAAGGCCGATGCTAACCATACCTCAGGGTACTTTAGAGTGCTATTGTGGTGGAAGTAAGTGGCACCACCGGGGCACTGAGTATTAGCAATGGTTTAAGAGGGAAAATATTTTGTGCCTCAAGAAACAGAAGCGCCAGATAAAGGGTTGTGTAGCTCTTAAGAGAAGGAGATTCCCTTAAATGGAAAATGGGCCTCTATTCATAAGGACAATGAGCAGCATGCTTTTTCGCTCCTGTGAGATGCCAGGAAGCAAAACTGCTAGCAGATGAACGGTGGATCAGGCTGTTTGAAGAAAGTTTGATTACGTGGAATGAATTGATGATATTTTAAAGAATGGGGTGCTTGATTCATAACTGCTTTAATGGAATAGAATGGGAAGAAATAGAAACAACTAAATAGAAGAAAGCATTGGAAAGGAAGGACATTAATATCCAGAGACGGTGAGTTTGCATGAAAGGGGGAAATGAATACTGTATATGTAGGAGGGATCACTGCAATGCTGAAGAGCCTTCCATGTAATTGTATGTACCAGCTATTGCTGTAAAAGTTTTGTGCACTGGGCGTTCATCCATGATTCAGCAATTAGGCTATATTATGAATGGGGCAATGAAAATTATATCATTTCGGTTTGGGGGATATAGCTCAAGGTAGAATATGTGCGTTTGTGTTCTATAGTGTAATATGTGTAACTGTATCCCAATCTCCCCAAGTCTGAATTGTAAACCATGAAATCTGTAGAACCATGAGCGTAGACTTCACTTTAACTACAAGTGACAAATCTAGTATTTTCATATCTATTCGTGAGGTGGCAGGGGTGCCCAATGTGAACGATATAGTTAGATTATCAAGATGGAGATGGGTGGGGCACACTTTAAGAAGGGAAGATGAGTTAGTCCAGGATGTACCTGAATGGAAGGTGCTGGGCAGGAGAGGATCATAGACCAAGAGAAACGTGGCTGATGACAATGCAAAGTGAGGTTGGATTTGAGAATTGGGTTGATCTCAGAAAGAAGGCAAAGGCAAGAGACATATGGCGTGAAATCATTGAGACCCTATGCATCCCCTTGATACAACAGGTAAGTAAGCAAGTACTACTGATACAATTTTGTATTCTAGAACAGTGTCAGTTACCACATGTGTTTGTAAGGACGTCCTACCATTTTTGGGTAACTAAGCGTTTACGACGAGAGACAGGTTGAAAAATTCATGTTATATATCATCTTAAAGGTAATTGTAAAGATCCCAAGAATTAAAAGGTGAAATATTATATTCTGAAAAAATTTCAAAAGGATTTTCTTTTACTTTCACTTAATCCTTTGTTCCCATCTAATATGCATGCAATTAGCTATATCATTTACTCTTATATAATTACATAAACTGAGTGTTTCTCTGTAATACAGAGAGTTAGATACAAACCTGTGAATGCGTAGGGGGAAAACCATTTAATTTCTGACGTGTAAGTAACGTTTCACGAGAAATTTAATAAAGATTTTTCAAATTGAATATGCCTTCACCAAGAACAATTCTGGACCGCTTATCGTTACATTTCTGGTGGCTACCGTCGACCATTCTACTAGAATTATATATATATATATATATATATATATATATATATATATATATATATATATATATATATATATATATATATATATATATATATATATACATATAGATAGATAGATAGATAGATAAGCACCAATACAATATTTACACAGTGTATATGAATATGAGTTTTGTGTGAAGCTTATCATTGGTAGATAAACTGTACAAAACCGTCGAATGGCTGCAGAATATAACATTTCCTTTCATGTAGAACTTTATTTAAGCTATTGGAACATTGCAATTCCAATCGTAACAACGGTGAATAGTAAGTCTTTGGCAGAGCGCCCTATTCGGCACATTCTTCTGAGTTGAAATACCGGAATACCTGAGCTTAAGGGAAATAGTCATAGAAATGTATACATAATTAGGATACACTGTCGACAAGAGCTTGCAACTTCTAAACATTAACTAACACAATGCAAAGGTAAAAAATCTATTCGAAACTCAGACACTTGAACTGAATGCCAGATGTAGCATTCACTGAATTTTTCGGTATTACTATGCTCTGAGAGCAAGGGGTAAAAGTCACAGAGTCCTTCACAAATTGGAAACCTTAATTTTGAAATAATTACATTCTGTGACAACTGCAGCAACTACCTCACGCACGGGCTTTCTGATTGTTCACATAAGTAAACCGTACGAGCATAAAGTTCACTAATCTCGGTAGGATACCATAAAAACGAAGCGCATGGCAGCAATAAATTGGGTAAAAATATGTAGTTAGCAAAGAACAAAAGACTTAAGCCCCCTTTCTGTGTCGGGCAAGAGTAGCAGTTGTGTCATGTCGGATACATTCCAAGAACTACAATGTATCGTTTTAACTTCATCTTAAGAATGCAGAAATAATAAACAAAACACTTGGTTGTTAAGTTGATTCTATCTTCAATGCTCGTTATCAAATTTCTTAATATGACATCCTACAGCTGTAGCAAGATGGTGAAAAATCCATGGTAGAAAAAAAAATATATAACTAATTTTACTTTTCCTGTAACGATTCAAGTTTATAAAGAAAAATAGATGTTGATTTCCGAAGGATTCATGGTTCTTCATGGATAACGACATTAAAAGTTACATCTTAACATCCTTTGCTGTTTTAAAGTTAAAATGTTGTTGATACCTTCACTGAGTGTCAAACCCATACCGGGCCTTCATTTTCTAACAAAACTACCTCCATTTACACACTCGTCGAAAAGTTTTAATTGGCCATCTTACATAAACATCATTTAGACAGGGGACTTTCAGTATCATCCACGATGTCATTTAGCCTAAAGTCTTTTTTTTTCTGAACTGTAAAACTTCAAAACGTTTTCTTGAGGCTGTTAAGTTGTGATCCTTATGTTATAAGAATCCTCAATTAGAATATATCATTATCTACATACTTATCTATTACATATTTTACTTTTATTTTTCTCCGATTTGTTTTCTTATAAACTTTTTAACAATATCAATGGCTTAAAGAACTTTACCAGTTAAACCGGGACATTTTTAAACTCTCATTTGAGAATGCTAACATAATAGGGAAAAAATCCAGCAACCAAATCAACAAAAATTATTAAACAAACATCACATGGTACGTGATAATTCGCCAGATTACAGTATTTACTGTCAATGTTATCGTCATTTGTCAGCTAAATACTGATCAAATCTCCTGACGAGGTCCTTTGTTTGTAGTACTAAGTAATATTTGGGATGGGATTTGACAACGCATGCCTCTATCTGAATCAAATATTAAACAACTACTCAAAAACCATTAAAAAATCAGAAAAAAATTATTAACTATGCATTATTGGGCACATTCTATTCTAATATTTCTGTGTTTGAGTAGAATATATGAACAGAAAGCAATGCAAATGTATATATGGCATGTAAACAAAATAGCTACAGTCTGCTATCAGGCAAACATTAAACATTCCCAAACGATCTGCTATAAACCATACGTATGTCTTTTTGAGCAAACCTCGAAAGTATAAAAAATGAAAGAAGGCTTCCTTCAGTTTTGTTTTGTTTCCTCTTTACATCCTGTCTATTTCATATAAACTGAATGAATCTCTACCTAAAGAGATACAGCAACTCTGCACAGTATACATAAACAAATAATTGAGCAACAAAAATGCAAATTTTTCATACAGATTTTGTGACACATATTCAATACATGAGCCCCGATCATAGCCCTTTAACATAATTTGATTACGCATAACTTCAGGTTGATACACCAAGTATTCTTAGGTAACCAAAAACTTGAAACTAAAAACAAAACTACCCAAACAAAACAAAGACTGAAAATTTTCCACTTGAACAGCAACTTTAACCCTGCATAATGAAAGGGGTGTTCTCAAGTCCTAGAAAGTAAACTTCCCTCATCTCAACAATTAAATGAATTATTTGATTAACAGCACGGGGACCTTTTACCGGGAGCAACAAAAGCTTACTACAGTGCACAAAAGGCCACCTCAATTATGTTTATAAATATTTAGCATGTTCAATCACTTGAAAGTAAACATTAGAAGACTATAGAACCTTCCCATCATTTCAGTTTTACAAAGAAGCAATGTCGTCAATCGCAGCAACAATAAGGAAAAGAACTGGAGAAAAATAAAAATAACAAAATGATAAGGGCAATATGATTGTAACTATATAAAAACAACAATGATGATACATTACAGTTAAGATAATTGAAAAATATCAATTGCAACAAATGGAAAAACTAACCATAGCAGTACTAAGACATTCAAATCAAGATATTATTTCAAGTCATCTGAGAGGGCCAGCCAGCTCCGGAGGCTAGGCTACATCATCATTAGTAAGCTACTCTACATTTCAAGCGGTGCCAAGGCCTGTCTCCAACAAAGCTCATGGCTCTAAGTTAATGGCATCTATTTCAGGAATGCCGCTAAACCGGGAGCCCCCTCAAATTCTCCACGATCCTCGCCTAAGCGATCTCTAAATGCACTGCTGAGCGCTTTCCAATCAGGGGTCCTGACGAAAATGTAGACCCTAACGTTTTCCCCTTTCCTTTATCCTTTTGGATAAAATATCCACTCGACGATGAAGGAAATCTACAGGTAATATCTCTCTCTCTCTCTCTCTCTCTCTCTCTCTCTCTCTCTCTCTCTCTCTCGGATATGGAGGACAATTCTACAGACATCTCTCTCTCTCTCTCTCTCTCTCTCTCTCTCTCTCTCTCGGATATGGAAGACAATTCTAGACATTCTCTCTCTCTCTCTCTCTCTCTCTCTCTCTCTCTCTCTCTCATCTCTCTCTCTCTCTCTCTCTCTCTCTCTCTCTCTCATATGGAAGGCAATTCTACAGACATTCTCTCTCTCTCTCTCTCTCTCTCTCTCTCTGGTATGGAGGACAATTCTACAGGTATTATCTCTCTCTCTCTCTCTCTCTCTCTCTCTCTCTCTCTCTCTCTCTCTCTCTCTCTCTCTCTCAGCGGATTTGATGTTATCATCAGATACGTCGTCCCATCACGACTTGTTCCAATCCCCTTAAAAAGCTAATATCTCCAAGATTTGTAGAGGTCTGTGATTTAGGTCTCCTCCAGCATGGTCCTTTTCTCTCGTTTCATTACCAATAAAATCTTAATCGCTGCAATGAAACACTTTGGGAATGGTGTTCTTGAATGCCTTCGTCAGCAATTCTGCTTCTGTCATGTCCGGTCTTTACAACTGTATTTCGGCATCAACTGGATGATTCAAACCAAAGAATTATGCAAT
Organism: Palaemon carinicauda; assembly: GCF_036898095.1. Lineage (NCBI taxonomy): Eukaryota > Metazoa > Arthropoda > Malacostraca > Decapoda > Palaemonidae > Palaemon > Palaemon carinicauda. The sequence goes on from NC_090730.1 coordinate 137,996,915, forward strand.
TAATGTATTGATGCATCTCTTCATACAGTATATACCGTATAGTGTATTTTTGTCTTTTCGTTATTTTCTTTTTTTTTAGCTACATGCAGCTTATCTAAAAGTCAAAGAATGATATTTTATTGTCAAATTCCTTTTGAAAAACGTAGAAAAAATATTCGTATATAGTGTTTCAAAATCTTTGCAGTTATGTCTCGAGGAAATGTTTTAATTCGTTTGTTTTGCCATAAATTCAGCAGCTGACTTTCAATTATCGTACGAAGACTTCAAATCTATTAAATTCCTCATCCTTGATGTGGATATTCATTTCTGGACATTGGTGTTGTTAGTTAAGTGAACATCCCTTAAAAAAATTTCACAACGCTAACCATCCTTTGCATTCAGATGTTCCCTAACTTTACCAATCACTACATAGCACTAAATATGATCTTAATTATAACAGACAATCCTTTTCTTTCAAAAGGCTCGATGTTGTACAGTATTCTGGAAGTTTTTTTTTTTCTTTCTATTTATTATCAAATTGGGGAGTCATTTTTCCAAATAAATAATCTAATCACTGTTTGATATGTCTCATTTTATAATCTATCTGATACGTATGTCTTTTAACACTGTTATTCATCGACATTTTCAATTATATGTATTTTCAATTTACCCTTTTTCTTACTCCTCCGTTTCTTTTCCGCACAGGGCTACTTTCTTTCTTAGGACTGTTAGGCTTGGACCATTCTGTTTTGCCAACTAGGTCTGGATGATGATGATGATGATGATAATAATAATAATAATATCAGCATGCAGTTAAAATGTTGTTCTTTACCACTGCATTTTGGCTGTAATGAAATATAGGGAAAGATCTATTATTTAATATCATCCTCTTTAACAACACATGAATATATATATATATATATATATATATATATATATATATATATATATATACATATATATACAGTATATATATATATATATATATATGTGTGTGTGTGTGTGTGTATACTGTATATGTATATACATATGTGTATATGTATGTATATATATATATATATATATATATTGATAGCTTTAATTAAATTGTTTCCCACTATATTCGACATGCTGGCCCATCTTTATAACTAAAATTGGTTAATATGGAGTCTCCACACCCTTACGGAAGTTGTTTACCGGAACAAGGAAGAAAATCTTCATGAATAATTAAATAGGGACCTAATCACTTCAATCACCTACATATCCTTCCTCAGCTTTCAATACAATATAAATTTATGGTGGTAACTTTGAAAAATAATAGAAATTCGATACGTCCTGAAGTTGAGCAGAGGTTGTGTACTCCCCATACATGTTTGTTTGTTTACCAACAAAGTATACAAAAAAGTTTTCATCTTGAGATAGATTAGTATCAAAATCGAAACCCAGGACGTTTGAAATTCTTGGCGTTGCCAGATATACAAATGGAAGGTTTCTTGTTAATAATTGTTATTAATCTTTTAAATTCATTTCTCTTTACCTTCCCTTTTCCAATTCAAACCATTCTGTGGAACTACTCACTTTCATCCAATCAACTGCTAATTACACAAAATTGGCAATTCTTCTTTTGATAATTAATGCAGATCTTTTCCAAACCTCCGCCTGGGGAAATCTGGCCTTAGGATAATCAAAATCCCCTGAGACGCCCCTCCCACTTCGCTTTTCTAAAAGGTCGATTTGTGTGGAAATCCAATACGATTATGTAGGATTCATTTTCATTTGGTTCCCCATTTTCTCATCTTTTAAATGGTTCAATTCTTTAAATAAGATCAATAACATCGAATATTAAGATGTAAGTGAACTTATCTAATCAATAGGATATAGAGTGATATTAAAAAGCTATTTTGAAGCGAACACCTAAATATATTTTTTATTATACTCAACACACAAACCAGACTAAGATATTCTAGAATACCAATCTCAGTCCTTAATATTTCGTCAAGTCAATAATGTCATCCTCAGATTCATCAGAATCGTCGTCGCCGTCATCATCACCGAGAGTTATTACCACAGCTTTTTTTAATAGAAACCCTTGAAAACCTATTAATTTCATCCTGATGTCTCTGTAATCGATTCTTCCTTGGTTACGACACAAAGAAATTCGAGGCTTCGTCATTTTAAACTGGACTTGACATCAACATTTGTTACGACTAATCTTTCCTTCCTTTTAAAGGAGCTTCTGGATCTCACAAGACTTCTACCATAATCCTACAATCTTAAGACACATAGGCCTATTGACGCGATCAGGAGATGAGTCTAGGATATCAAGCTGGAATAATTTCCTGTCACTTGCTCATATATTTCTCGTTTAGGCCTACTTCTAAAGGGCCTCGAGCCAACATCGTCGACATACCAAATTACTGTAAATTGATCATGTATAGTGTTTAAAAGTCATACAAATTGAGTAGTAATGTCAATAAATACATTAATTTGGAAAGTGTCAAACATTTCAATAATTGTAGTAGCAAAAATCAAGCTCCTAAATAAGGCTTTTATATTAATTCTTAATGTTTTCAGATACCCACTTAACTTTAGTTATTAATAAATCATAGAACACAATTAAAAACTCTGTGAAACTTTTTAAACATTTCATTTCCTAGAAAAATAACAGTGGAATGTATTCATTACATTTACTCTAAAACAATTAAAAAAAAAATAAAAGATATAAAAAATTAATGAAAACCCTATAAAACAACAATTTAAAGGAATTCGATGTCACAATTCATAAGATTTTCTTAATTCTCGAGGAGTGCAATGGAATTACACATAACAAACAATAACAGGAACCTCCTTTTCAATTCTATCCCTCTCTCTCTCTCTCTCTCTCTCTCTCTCTCTCTCTCCACACCTTCCATCCTTGAAAGGCCAACTTGGAGACTTAGCTTTTAAAGCGATGCAAACTTATGACCATCAAAAGACCTTTTCAGATTCCAAGCCACGAACTATTTTCTCAAGAGAAAGACCAAGGCAGGCAGAGAGAGAGAGAGAGAGAGAGAGAGAGAGAGAGAGAAAGAGAGAGAGAATTGTTGATATACCTCTTATCTGTGCCTTAGAACCTAACCTTTACTAATATCTTCACTTGAAAGCCATGTTGAAAAATATAAGGAAACTCGAAAATGCAAAGCTTTTCATGGAGTTTATTTCTACCTTCTCAAAGCCTGTGATGAAAGGAAAACCTGGAGAGCAAGACCTTTCCCAGCGTTTTTGTATCTTGTTAGAACTAAATAAGCAGTTGATACTGAAGTACAAAGCAGTGCAAGGGAGTTTAATAACCATATTCCACCCTGTCAAAACTGAATTTTAAAGGGAAAATCAGATGCTAGGACCTTTCTTGGCATTCAGTCCAGCTAGTCAGCGTTGCAGATGATAGAAAACATTAATCTGAGAACACATACATTTAGTGATTTAGTTCCCCCTGACACAGATGACGATGGAGAAAAAAAAGCTGCAGTTCAGGGTCTTTAATGGCATTTACTTCACCTTCTCAGATGTAAAGATGAAGGAAAACATGAGGCCTACGCCTTTCAATGAATTTATTCTACTCTGTCGGATCCAAAGATGAACGGAAATTTTTTTAATATTTACTCCACATTATCATTACTAAAAAAGCTAGTGGAAAGTCTACTGTGGCGTTTAATTCAGTGTCGCAGGATTCAAAACTGAATAAGAAAAAGGGAGTAAAAGCCTTTCCTGGCATTTATTTTACCTTGTCTGTGTTTGAAAAAAAAGAAAAAAAAAAAAAGGAGAATTCATGGCCATTATTTTACCCTGTCGGAGTTCGATATGCAAAGACAAATGGGAGTGTAAGGCTTTTGTGGCATTAATTGTACCTTGTCCAAGCTGAAGATAGAAAAAAAGACATTTATCCCACCTTGACAGCGCTACAGATAAAAAGGAAATAGGAGTTGAATGTTTTCTGTTGAATTTATTCCCCAATTTATATGACCCATTTTCATTCTTATCGTTTCACATGGTTCAAAACTATGAAATAAAAGATAAAAATCATTACAGAAACACATGAATTTCCTTTGCATTACCAGTTTCTCCTAATAGAGGGTGGCTCCAGAGAACGACAACACGTCTGCCGCATTCAACAGCCGAATCATAATATAGGAATCGCAATATGAAGTAAAACTTCTACAATCTTAGCCACTTTATACACATACACAAAAAATAAACATCAGTAGCTCCTCCTTTCAAATAAACTTTTCACACCATCTATACAACGATATCTAGGCATCTTTCTAACTAATAACACTTTTGAATTCAAAGGTCTTTTCACTAATCTACTGACTGTCATAAATTCCATATGGCAAAACTAGACACACACACACACACACACACACACATATATATATATATATATATATGTGTGTGTGTGTGTGTGTGTGTGTTTATTAAATCTAATAAAACAACAATTTATGAAAAAGTTATCTATTTTAAGCTTTCGAAGGGACCATCCTTCCTCTTTTTTTTTTTTTGGTTTATGAAGAGAAGGTAGATGGTACCTTCAAAAGCTAAAAATAAATGTTATTTGTTTATTTCATTTATTATATATACACGGAAAATTGTGTACTTTAATGTATATTTATACATACACACACACACACACACATATATATATATATATATACATATATATACATGAACACACACACAATATATATATATATATATATACACACATATATATATATATGTATATATATATATATATATATATATCTATATATATATATATATATGTATATATATACATATATACATATGTATATATATTTATATATATACATATATATATACATGTATATACATATATATACATATATATACATATATATACTGTATATATATATATATATATATATACCCACCTAACATCATCATAATGTACCGTAATTGATAATCTATCGTTTACTGGATGAAAAATAATAGTTATGTTTGGGCACTTCGGACGCCAGCCCAACAGCAGGAAATAACCAAAAGTATACCATCCAATATCCCCGGTCTGATATTATAATCAAGGCCGTGTGCAACAAATATTACGAGATAGAGTAATATACAAATGTGTATCCGCGCTATATATCACTGCAGACTAATGGAGAGAGAGAGAGAGAGAGAGAGAGAGAGAGAATCGGATTTTTTTTTGTACATTTGTAGACTAGCAAACATAGATGAGAGAGAGAGAGAGAGAGAGAGAGAGAGAGAATCAGATTTTTTTTGTACATTTGTAAACTAACAAACATAGACAAGAGAGAGAGAGAGAGAGAGAGAGAGAGAGAGAGGATACCCTCTTGAAATGGCATAAAAGAACCAATTTTCGTACATTTGTAGACTAACAAACTACGATGAGAGAGAGAGAGAGAGAGAGAGAGAGACGCAAGTCTGTTTTATGTGTGTAATCCTCCTGAATTATTCCTCTCTTTGCCCCGAGTCATAGCAGTCGATCCTCCACAGCGTCTCTCTTTGCCTCTCGCGGTTTTGCTGTTCTATCGGTCGATGCGGTATCAATAAGATGAAATAGAATTTGCTATAAATATGAAATGAAAACCCACTGCTTTCTCGTCGTCAAAGATAAGCCAATTCTCTTTTCGACTCGAGGCTCCTTACACAACAGCCCCCGGTTCTCATCCCCCTACCACCCCCCCCCTTCCCCTCCCTTGCAAAAGAAAATGTTGTTCTAGCCCCTGTATCGGGTCTGGGCTGCAACCTCCAACATCTTCCCCTTTTACGAAGATGTAGCTCTCGGAGATGGCTCGAATAAATTAATTTTACTTTTTTGTCTTTTACCTCTTCTTGAAATTGCCTAAAAATACATAAAAATCAGGCTATATATCAGTTTAGTAAGATCTGTGCTACTCTGTGGACATGAGTCATGGTATGACGAATAAACAATCTCAAATAGATTCAGTAGATTTGAGAACAAAGCCCTCGGAAGGATATTGGGAGTTAAATTGCAGGACAGGATTAGAAATGAAACTATAAGAGAGATTACTCGAGTACCTTAGGTGGATGAGATCATGATGAGGGGTAGATGGAGATGGTTTTGGCATGCTCTTCACACTCCCCAAAAGAGATTAGTTCACCAAATGCTCAGCTGGGCTCCACAAGGCACTAGAAGAGTTGGAAGACCCAGGCCTACATGGCAAAGGACTATGAAGCGCGAAGTAGGATATGATGAACAGAGACGTATTGAATTGAAAGCTTATGATAGAGACGACTGGCGAAATCTAATCGAGGCCCTTTGCGTCAATAGCCGTAGTAGGAGCTGATGAAATAGTATTCAAATACTGTAAATATTATGTTATGGAAAATCTTTATTCTTATTTGCAGACGGCTCGAAGAGATAAATGCAACCTTTTTGTCTTTTCCCTCTGCTAAAACACAGTATCAAAATAAATATTATGTTATAGATCATCTTTATTCTTATTTGCAAACGGGTCGAACAGATAAATGTAACTTATTTTTGGCTTTTCCCTCTGCTAAATCAGTATCAAAATAAATATAATGTTACAGAAAATCTTTATTCTTATTTGCAAACGGGTCGAACAGATAAATGTAACTTATTTTTGGCTTTTCCCTCTGCTAAAACAGTATCAAAATAAATATAATGTTACAGAAAATCTTTATTCTTATTTGCAAACGGGTCAAACAGATAAATGTAACTTTTGGCTTTTCCCTCTGCTAAAACACATTATTAAAAGAAATATTATGTTATAGAAAAACTTTATTCTTATTTGCAGACGGCTCGAACAGACAAATCTAAGTTTTTTTTTTTTCCTCTGCTCAAACATAATCTAGTATTAAAATAAATGTTATCGAAAATTCTTATTTTAATTTTCATTTGCGTTCAATTCCCAACAAAACTATAAAAAGGCGTGTACTGAAATGACCCACCAACACCAACTAAAAAGACAACCCATCTTAGAGAAAATACGAATATTTACACCGTTTAAAACAATGCCAGCAAATCTATGAAGATATTTTTTACCGGAGACGAAGATCTGTGAATGTTGTCATCTTTAATGCAACAACGGCATATAACTATTGTTATTCTCTATTTATTTAATAGCCAAGAAACAAAATGTTGGACATTTTAGGTTACGTTTTTGGAAATTTGACCCATATACTTTCTTCAAGAAGGAATCCTGGAAGGTGGGAGCCCCCTTCTTTAACATAATCTTTACCTTAATTTTTTTCCAATAGTTACCATACAAAACTTTCAGTTCTCACTTGCATTTCTTTAAAAATAACCGATATATATATATATATAATATATATATATAAGCCTTGCTTGATCCTAGTTACTAAACCTCCCAAGCCCAGTACTACTTTACAAGCTGTATTTATACATACCTATTCAACCGACTGGCTCTCTCTCTCTCTCTCTCTCTCTCTCTCTCTCTCTCTCACCTTAACAAATTCACTTTCCTTCAATTAGGATCCAACGACTGAGCACCAATAGAACGTATTGAACACCATAACAAAGGCTCGAGAGGGGATTGTGAGAAAAAGCCCTTTCCTGTCACCCCAACCAAGAAAAGTTTTAGGAAAGAGCAGGTACTATAAGAGAGGCTGGGCTACAAACTGCTAATAAAGACACAAAAGCTAGGCACTGATCACCCAGCGACGACCCAGGTAACGACAACGACGTCACCTCGGCTTCGAATAAGTTATCTGAATCGTTGGAGAGTGAAAGAGTAGATGCGAAGTACCTCTGGAGATAATCCAGATAAAAGACGGATAAAACCTGCTAAGCTGAAAGACTCGACGATTTTGGTCCACAAGAGAATCAATTAGCTCAATTGCTCGGCGATAATTCTTATAAAATATTTAGAAAAGAATCACAAATCAGAAATAAGCAGCAGTTTTGTTACCTTGTGTTCCAATCATCTCCCCTCTTCCTAAGGAAATGACCTGACAAACTATTGAACCCCACTCTTCCCCTCGGAAAGGAAATTGTGAGAAATTTTCAATTCTCCGGATAAATAAGATGCAAACAAGCGGATACATCCCACTAAGCACCCAAAGTTGTAGCGGCAGTAGCTCGCCATAAATGAAGTCAAGTTTCACGAAGGATGGCATAGACGTTATTATGTCGTCGGCATTGGGGAGAGAAAATTTCGGATAATTTTTCCCGTTTCGACACTTTGGCTACGTCAAGAGTAAATCGACTGAACCTTGACTTCGTACACTCCCGAGATAACGACCAATGTCTTTTTGATTGTCTGCTTTCCTTAACGTTTCAATATTATTTTCTTGTTCATGTTTTTCTTCTTCTATTGTTCACATGACCTCCGTTACTTACTCTCCAGTTAAGATTTCCTCCATAGTTCTTTGGTAATTTTCTTTGCACTACCCCGGGGACCTAGTCGTTTCCTGTTGTTTATTTGCTGTTTTTTTTTTTTTTTTACTGATTTTGTTATGACTTAACCCTGAATGCTTACTCATGGTACAACTAGAATTGCACTTACTGTATCTATACCTACGTGTTTTTTATAGATGCCTCTTTCGATTTACGAAATGACGTTGCTCTGAAATGGAACTATTCAAATCCGTATAGATACAGACAATAAACGGCAACAGTAAGATTGTTACTGATATATAAAATGATTACTTTATCATTCTTGATTGTATTTCGAAATTCTTTCCTTATAAATCAAGACATTCTTAATTTCGAGATTCTTTCCAGATAAATAAAACTATTCTTATATCCTTTCAATATTTGTAGAAAACTTTTCTCACTACACCCAAAATGTACCGAAGAAAACTACAAAAATATAATTTATCTAATGATAAATAATCAATGCATTCAAAATCAGAAAGTTTTACATCTCACCTGAATTAAAGATATTTTTTTCGACCCAAGGGAAGCATAAACACTTTCATGATATTAGTAAATATCTTAAGAAATTTCTCCCAAAAAAATTAAAACAATTAAGTGGTTTCAACAATAACCTGTAAATATGCGAAAGAAACATCAAATAAAGCCACAATGACATTCGAATACCCTCCCAAAGAAAACTATAAAATACAATTAACATTTTCTATCTGCACAAAAGGTTTAAAATATCTTTCTGAATAAACAAAGTAGCCTACAGGTCTTCCACCTGTTTATCCTGGCGAAGCAGCTGCTGAGCCAATTCAAACAAAGGGTGCAATGCAAGCCCAGACAACAACACGAGAGATGATGAACCTACTTAAGACTCAGACGAGAAATGCTTCTTATGAGAAAACGAGAACCTCCGATGCTGGAGGCATACAGCGGCATATTTATGTTTATCACGTTACAAGGTATAATCATTTATATACCGGCACCAGATTGCATTCATATATCATATATATAATGTGTGTATATATATATATATATATATATACTGGATATATATATATACTGGATATACATATATATATATATATATATACATATATATATATTATATATATACATATATATATATATATATATATTATATATACATATATGTATATACATATATATATGTGTGTATATACATATATATAAATATATATATGTGTGTATATACATATATATATATATACATATATATACAAATATATACACTTTAAATATATAAAGGCTGCGATATTCATCGTAGCAAATAGCATCCAACAGATATAATGTCCACTACACGTTTTGTTGAGAGAGAGAGAGAGAGAGAGAGAGAGAGAGAGAGAGAGACTTATGTAACTAAGTGATCGAAGTTTCGTAGAACTGCAATTTGAAAAGTCACCACAGCGCTAATTAGGTAGGTGTTTGTAAGTTTGAATTAAATCATTTTTCCACATCAAGGAATTCTGAGTGATAGTTTTCAAGACTTCGAGGAGTTTTACAAATGAGTGAACTTTGGAGAGTTTCTTTTGACCTTAATGAATAGCTCGGAAAGTTAATGAGCTTTGGCTCATTCTGAGTACTGGGAAGATCAATCAAGCCTCCATTATAACTGGCTCTTAGCAACTGAAGATTAGAAAAATGACTTGGGTAGGATGCACACTGAGAGTCGGAGAAGTAGGGAGGAGTTAGTTGTCAGTTCCAAAGAAGACAAAAGGTTATCGTGAAGAACTCATTAACATTGCTTTTGTTACAGTACATCTAAAAAAAATTATGTAAGTTCGTGTAAAAAGTATATTCCTGTACCTTGCAACCATTATTGTTGCAACAACTTCAGCTTGAAGCATTCGTCTCCTTAATTTCTGTGACTTGAGAATAAAAGACAGAGCAAAACACGATTATGAAAATGCCAAATAAGAACCAAAAAAAAATGCAGCAAAAAGATAAGAGTCGGGTCAACAAGAAAGTTTAATACAAGGTAACAGATTCCTGTGCCTTTAAAGGCAACAACGGATTTGACTGTTTTGATGCAGAAACACACCGATGTTGCATTCTCTCCTCGACCTCCTTTCCATCTTGATTAAATCAGTGAAGGCAATCTATGTCTAAAGGCCCCTTTGCTGCAAGGTGCATGAGTCACTGTCACGATTTCTGAATCTCATAAGAATATTCCTGCATTCAGAAAATTTACCTTTTCACGTCTTTTGTGTGAAAAGTAACCTACCAAGAACAACTGGAACCCTTGAATAGATTTTTTTAATCGTTAATTTATTTTTTTTTTATACAATTTTGAAATATTTCATTAGAATTCATATAGTCACTTTATTCTTAAGGATTGGATAGAAAGTAGTCCACTAACATTTTCAAACCATAATTCACTATTTTTAAATTAACGAAAGTATAAACAGAGACGTAATGAACAAATGAAACAAACAGTAACAAGTACCACAAACAAGAACGATGTTTAGATGCCCGAAAATTATGACACAAGTAAAATGATATAGTGCCAGAGGCAACCCAATCTTTGAATACCGTGCACACAGATGCCACAAGATGTCTAATAACTTCTTTTTTACTCCTGACACTTGTGTAATAACAAATAGGACCGCCTCTAAATATATGTTCGACACTTGGCACCTGTTAAATCCGGGTTTTGGCTTACGATGACTTATCGAGTAAAAGTTCCTTAGAACAAAGTTAATTATAAAAGTATTTTTAATTACAATCGACTATATCATTCATTCTGTCTGAGACTTAACAAAGTTCAACAAAATGTCTTTCGTAACAAATTTAAAATTAACAAAATGCTTAGAAAGAGCTATACATAAAAATTAAAATGAAAGCAATTTTTATATCATAATCATATCCAGTGGATATTATCCATAAACAAATGTTTCTGATAATAATATAAAGTATTATTTTTATTAAGATATTCAATGCTGGAGAACTTTCAAAAGTTTACAGTTGTATGTGTTAACACCAAATGAAACCATTACGACATTATCAGTCATTTATCAGTGAAAGACACTAATAAAGATTACATATGAATAAACAAGGACGATATATCATACGGTAACATTGAGATGAAACAGAGATAAATGATGCTAAAAAGGGGTCAGTAATAACAGAAATAAAACATATAATGAAAAATGGGAAGTCAAACGGCATAAGATTTTATGAAAGAAGCTGCAAAGGTAATAAAAAATCTCGAAGGGGTCGACAGCACGATTGAGAGACGGGAAAATACAGATGGTGCCAAAGAACTTCAGAGCTAAACTTTGACGACTGCAGAATGATTAACTATATATCACAGTCTCTTAATTTTGTTTTAAAAAGGCAGACCCATAATATATCTAACGTAAAAACTTCTAAACCTTTATAAAGGGTGAAATAAAAAAATAAATAATCTGTAGATTTTCAAGAGCTCATTGAGTAGAATGATTTCGTCAAAAATTATGAGGTAGAGGACTACAATGGCGTTGATAGGAACGGCAAATCGATATTATATTTACAATTTTTTATATAAATAGTGGTTGGTATAAGCGATACAAAACTATTACTACGACAGATTGGAACATATATATTTAAAACGGAACTATCAAAATGCAATAGAATACGTGATTTTTTTTAAATGGTGCGTTATGAATCAGAAACCCATGCAGTGAACTCCATTGGCACTCAAAAGCTTTGAATATATAGAAATTTGGCTATATGGCATGGTGCTGGGATCGGGAAGGCCATTTATTTCCATAAGTGCAACTGTTAGGATATCACACAATTATACTACGAAACAAACAGTTATAAAAAAGGATGGACAGCTTAAAAGGGGGTACAAATAGGGAGGGGGACCTGGCAAGGATCCTTTAGTAATGCCTACAGTGCACCGCGTGAAGTGCATTGACGAAATTATTCCTACCCCCAAAAGGGGTTGACAATCAAAGGATCTTTAATTTGGACTTTTGGAGAGATGGAAGGAAGTGAAGATTCCATGCTGATCAACATTACAGCAAATTATGCAACTAAATGGAAAATTAGACTCTAGCGGGTATACAGTGGGATCAAAGAACTGGAAGCACTGAAAAATATCAAGGTTTAGTATCAGGTGTTTTGAAAACGGTTATAACAACAAAACATTATCTATTGTCTGTTGACAATAAATAGGATTCTATACAAAATGCTTGCAAATACTTAACTCCAGGGTACAGACACACATATTGTCTGTATGTGATTCAACATCAAACGTTTCTTCTAACATTAGGTGATATATAGAGAAAAAGAGAGCATAAAAGTCACTAGCACATCCATACTTAAATTAGTGTCATGGATGAAACTGAGCAGAAAACATCAAAGGCTACTCAAGCGAACCCCACTGCACCATTCACTTATATCTTTCAAGCACACTTGTTCATCCTGGATATTAAGGCCCTTCTTTCCCATTATCTCTTTTTAGCCATCTATCTAATGTTTACTGTTCCTCTCCTACTTTCTAACACTGCTAAAATAAAGTCTTTCGACCAACCAACTGTCCTCCATTCTTTCCACAAAACCATATCATTTCAAGACGCTGATCCAGTCTTCCATCTTTGCTATACGTTTTGCCACTTCCTCCAGGGATCTACACATTACTTCCTCTTTGAATTCTTCTTCTGCAACCTATTGTTTGTATAGGTCATCTTCCCTGTTTGAACATACCTTTCTCCATTTGAATTCAGCACGCACAGGCTAGTTCAATACCAAGAGTTGACGCAACAATACTTTATACATCCTCACTTTGATTTTTTTTTTTTTTCATTGACATGCCAAGTCTCGTTTCAATCTCTTTCACAACCGCTGTAACAAATAACCTTTCCAAATGGCTTACTGGTAAAGTTCCAGGCAACGATTATCAGTTGGCAGAAATTGATATACAAATCTCCGGCTCCTGAACCTTCATCATACGGTCATTAGTCTGTTTCCTAACTTCTGAGCGTTGGAAATCATTAAGCATCATGAATAAGTAAGAACTTTTGTAATTAGGTCCTTAAAACCTATTAGTTTCACAAACTTACTAATATTGTGAGTAGCCTAACGAAAATTTACGACTATTTTCGAGCTTCATTTAATAAATTCTATTATTGGAAGGTGTTAGGAACGAAGGAATTGCGAAAATTTACACAAAATGTAATCAAGATACAAAACATGATCATTCTACCAGTAAGGGAACTTTATCTGTTAACTTTAAAAAGGAATTGCAAACTTCTCCTAATCCTGCGGTTTTAACGGAAAATCCAGCATCGTAAAATATACGAACTTTCAGTACATATAGCCTACAGTAGTTAGCAAAGAAATTCCATATTTCAACAAGGAGGAATGTGGTGCTCTTCATCATTAAAGTCGGAAGATGGTCTATCATCATATTCATTTTTAAGAGTGAGATGAAAGAAATTTCGGTTAAAGATTTAACAAACTACTTTCTGTAACCAAACAAAAATAAACTAACAAAGTTCTTGTTACAAGAGTTAGCTATTCAAGCGTAAGTCATCGTACAGCAACGGGACTTGACAAACCATTTTTTGTAGATTATAACTAAAATATCATTCAAAATGGATCTGTCATCTTATGGTAACCTTTTAAAGGATCAAGATCAAACCGACTTCCACTAATTTAGGCATAATCCACAAGAAACTTCCTTGACATACATGTAACCTAAATGGTTATAAAAAATAGCTCCAACCTAAGACACAAAGTTAAAGTCATATATGTAAATAAAAAAATAAAAAAGTAAGCCGTCAATCTTAACAGTTCAAGGGGCGAAATAAATTTCTAGGCAGTAAATCGACATAGATGAGACGAAATAACTTTCCTCATAATATCAATCTCTCTCCGACGAAGGAGACTTGTTGATACCATTCCCAACACTCTTAGAGTAAAAGCTTTCTCTGCATTAGACGAAAGAAACGCACTCCTCCAAATCTCCTCCCAACCCCAACCACTACAGCCTCTCTCCCTTGTCCTCCCAATACCAACCCCATAACACGCAACCCCCCCCCCCCCCCTTTCCGATCCCCAAAAGCACCCTGCCAGGCCCTCGTCACCAAGTCGCTTCAAGACTCCCAAAGTTGGCCTTTTCCTGGAGATGGTTTCTCGGCACTATTTATCAAAAGAGAATTTACTTCCAACAACTCAAATAGACTTCACAGGTCACGAACACTCAATTCCTGACCCTCGCATTCCCCTACTCTCTATCCCTCACTCTTATGGTTTCTCCTCCTAAAACCTTTTCCTCAATTTAGCCCCTCAGTCCATCGAAATGTTCAATGAGTGAGGAAAAATCGTCTTCTAACCAAAATTAAACCAATTTTCTAAATATATTTCAAGATGAGTTTCACTACCATCCTTAGGAGTTTCAAGACGATTTAACGTTGTCGTCGCTTGAAATTTGCTTAAAAGTTTTTCAATTTTCGTTGTCAGCCCCAAAATATTCAATTAATTTGCTTATCTAGTAACAATCCGATTTATTGTTTGGATATTAATACATTATCTTCTTTTAAGATATATAAACACTTTTTTATGATATTTGTAACATCTAATTTCTGATATAGTGTTTTTTACATGATGGCAAGAAATAGATGTCAATTTAAATAATGGTTACAGTAACTAGGAAATATTCCACGGATAAGATTGTGTTCGCGAGTCGGAAACTCATTCTGGTCATTTCCTTGACGACATCAGTCGTGGTGTATTTTCATATTTTTATGACTGTTATTCATATATATATATATATATATATATATATATATATATATATATATATATATATATATATATATAGTTGTTTTCAAGACATTCCAAGAAGTTTATATTAGTTACAGTAAATGATCTCATGAGGATTTATTTTCACCACTCAGATATTTCAAAAATATTTTTGACAATCATTTATAACAATATCAAAGGTAACTGACACTTAATTCAAAAACGATTTATTGTGATTCCCATTTACGATTTGTCTTCCCATGTTTTTTACAAACAGTACAAACTTAGTCACAATCTGCAGAACACATAAATGTGCTTCAACATATCAAATTTCTACCATTGTGAATTAGAATTTGTTACCTCTATTACACACCTGACACTTGCCTAAATAAGAATAGGCTCTTTTGCAACAGAACACAAAAATACATGAAAAATAGGGAGGTTCAAAATCACAGCATCTATACATCAAAGTCGAGTCACATAAAGTACTCTTGAGCCTCACTCCACTTCAAACAGAAAATAAGAAAGCTATTCAGACTAGCATAATTCTTTTTGACAACACCAGACTCTTCAACGTTACCTTGATTTGTGTCACATCCACAGTTTAAGAATCCCTCTCAAAAACATGCACACATATTCTAGTTAATTTTGTTTATCTTCACATTTTCAATGGAAGGATGATTGTTTAATATCAACTTCATCAAAGTATATAACATCAAGAGTCAACACTTTACCTCATTTAACCTTAGTCTCTCACTCTCTCTCTCTCTCTCTCTCTCTCTCTCTCTCTCTCTCTCTCTCTCTCTCTCTCTCTCAAGAATAGAAAAAGAACAAAATTTTCTACCGACGACAACCCTGTCGTTAAGCTCCATCATTTGTAACTCATTCTTGTCCGCAGCTGCCTCACTTCGACCTAAAAAAAAAACCCGAGGGTCAATTTTTGTTCGCTTTAACTTTAATTCTTTTTTCCTTTCTTTACCAAAAAATTGGGAGTAGAATCTACATTCACTCTGCAGGACTTTCATATACCAGTGTGTTAGTTTCGTGTCGGAAACAATGGATTGCCTTACCATTCATCAGCCACTCAACTCTTGTCTGTCTTTCTGTTTGACTGTCTATCAACAGTGACTGCTGTTCAACGATAAAATAAAGGGCTCTATATCGGCTACTGGATCGTAAACTATGAACAATTGAACTATTTGATTTATGGTTTTGTAAAGTTCAATAACAATGAATACAAAATAAATACAAACAACCATCTTCAGTTGGATAAAAAAAAAATTCAAGCCAATACCTCGAATTCAATTACAAAAATTGTGAGAAAATCAAATTCTGGTGAATTTAGCTCAAGATGAAACATACTATGAGTTTCAAGTTTCAAATTTATTTAAGTTTATCATCAAACGTTTAATAAAAAAAAAACGTTTTTGTAATTAAAAGACTGGAAAAAAAAATCATGAACGTAGATTGATAACAACAAAGCAGAAATAATATTAACAAACACGTGAACATCTTTGATCGATTAATACTCCCTAACTATATTTAAATCTCTAGAGTCTGAATTAACTTTGAAATTATAAAAAAATTTAAAAAGTCGAAAAAGTCTTGAAAACCAAATCTTAATAGTAAAAAAATAATTTCCTCAATTATATTCTCTAATTTCGTGCCTATCATCTTATGAGAAGGCCGACAACAAAGGTAATTATGAGTAAAAGGGGGGTAAAAGAAAATGAGCAGGGTCTGACCCAAAGGAAGCTATTAAACACCTCTTAAAAGATAGCGAGTTATTCCAGGGAAAGGATATTTATGTATGCTATACAAAAAAAAGGGTAGAAGTTAATGTTAGCCTTGAAAAGATGGGTATTTACAAGATTTTAACTCTCTCTCTCTCTCTCTCTCTCTCTCTCTCTCTCTCTCTCTCTCTCTCTCTCTCTCTCTCTCTCTCTCTGAGATCTTACAGACCTCGATGGTGCAATTGAAAATAATTAGACCCTGAATAATTTACATACACATGAACTTACAATTAACTTACAATTATAAAAATCAACCATTCAACGCCATATCCAAAGTTACTTAACTCTAATTCCGGGTTACCGTTACGTAACTTACAATATAACGTTTACACGTTTATCGAGACCTTGAAGGATCTCTCTTAAAGTCACCAAGACCTTAAGGTGCCGGTCGGCACCATAATGAGAGATTAAGTGATCAACGTCAATCTTTCACCTGAAAATGAATATGAATAGTTCATGAATATTCATTCTTTGACATACGTCGGATGCCATATGATCTCTCCCGAAGAAGCCACCCCTTCATCGCCCGAGAGGACATAAACCCATCAACATAGCGGCTTGTTTTCTTATATACGGACGCGGGGCAGATTCTGGCTGTTTTTTTTTTTTTTTTTTTTTTTTTTTGCCTCCCCACATAAAAATAACACACTTCTTGGCGACTAACATCTGACAGGATATCTCATACTGAGAAGATACCTTAATGAAAAATCCAGCTTTTGTGATTTTTGGGGAAATTCGTAGAGGTCTAAAATTTATTATTCTGCAAAGTGAAATAATAGGTAAAGATTTATAGAAAAAATTATCAACGCCAGGTGTAAGGATTTATAATAAAATATTAACACCAGGTGTCAGACAACTACTAATAAGAGAGAGAGAGAGAGAGAGAGAGAGAGAGAGAGAGAGAGAGAGAGAGAGAGAGAGAGAGAGAGAGAGAGAATAAAATTTCAATTTAAAAGTTCCATTTTCCATATTTGTACAGTAATTTTAGAACATTCAGGAAAATTATTAAACAATGCACAAAAACAATAGCTCCTTCTATACTCGATAAACATTATGGTACAAATTTATGGGTTAATCATGAAACTTGAGAAAGAACAAAACAGCAAAGATGATGAAATCACCAAACGTCTGTCATTTTAGTACTAGTCGCCACTCACTCAATCCCCTACTAAATCAAAATTACGAACTCCACTTCTAAGAATAGAAACTCATTAAAAAAAACACAAGCAGAGACCTCTATAAATATTTTCTTTCTAATAAACTAAAGCGGAATTGTACTTAACTAGGACTTAAAAGTTTTTCTTTAGTCGCGCAGCCAAAATGATTAAAAAGACATTTCAACTCCTTACCAACTATAGTCCATTTCTTTTAGCGATGCATATTTGCACCGACTCGCAGCGGTGCCCTTTTAGCTCGGAAAAGTTTCCGGATCGCTGATTGGTTGGACAAGATAATTCTAACCAATCAGCGATCAGGAAACTTTTCCGAGCTAAAAGGGCACCGCCGCGAGTCGGTGCAAATATGCATCGCTAAAAGAAATGGACTATAGACATTTTATATGGAGTTCATCCTATGACTAAAATTCTCGTACTACAAGGAGCCCAGCGGCACAAGAAGTTTTCACGTACTGCTACAACTCAATTACTCTTTTCATTGTCTATTTTGAATACATTTACATAACATTTCCCTGAACTTAAAAAGTTCAAGGATATATAGTGTTAAGGCTACATGGCCTTATTCACGTCTTTAGGTCAATCAAATTAAGTCCACGCCTCATCCTTTTGTAATTTTCTACTTACGCAATTAAGAAAATTTCCCTTGCATTAGAGAAAGTTCTTCAAAATTCTAAGGCATTCGCAATCGTGCTATTTACACTTGAGAAACCTTGCACATGATTTTAACATAGATTTTAATAAATGGCGAGTTAAATATCTACGCACATATATATAAGCATATCCTTTTTTAAGTGAACATTTGACATTGGTAAGATGATACGTTTACATATTCAATTGTGCTCTTGTTCACTCATGGTGGATTTTTATGTGCATGCAGTGGATGCTTCGGTTTATTTTCATTTATTTACTTGTATTTTCACTTTATATTCATTTACAAAATTGTTTCATCAAATAATGTAACGAATTTTAGGATAGATTTTAATTCCTTATTCTTTTCCTAACGGCTTTAGTTCCGTCTTTCCCCCTTCGCTTTCGGTCAAAAAGAAAAAATCGGGAAAGGAATTTGGGGAGGTCATTCGAAAAATTCTGGGCTGAACATTAATATCACAAAAGCCTAAGAGTGCGAACTTCTCTCGCTACAAAAATCCCGACAGGTAATTCTAAAGACTCTTACGAGGTGGCCATTGTTAAGGCGAATGCTATTCTCATGACAATGCCTATTATTGAGGCAAAAGCTTTTCACACTGTCAAGGCCATTTTCTTCAAGCAATGGCTATTCGTGTGCCGCTAATGGAACTATTACTGGCTTTCATTATACGAATCTCGAGACAGACCGCCTGGATGCTTACGCTCGCAAGTTAATATGCTGCAGGATAAAAATTTTCTTTCATGCCATTACGATATTTCATTTTTGCAGAGTCATTCTGTTCCCGTACAATAGTCTCGAAACAAATGTTTCAGAAAATCGTGCCTAATCTGTGAACAATATGTTAGACAAAAGATTAGACAAAAGATTTTGTACACTCTAGCTCATGATTTTTAAGATGAAAATATATAATTATACCTTTGTTTAATTTCCTTTTTAAATTGTTGTTTCAAAAAAATTTTAAATAAAAAATCAATGTAATTTTTTTTCATGTTGGATGAAAAGTATAAGCAATTTACATAACTACTTTTCATTTCATTATGCAAACATAAATAGTGAGCTCACTATTTTTAAGATGAAAATACATAATTATACCTTTGTTTAATTTCCTTTCTAAATCGTTGTTTCAAAACATTTTTAAATAAAAAAATTAATGTAATTTATTTTCATGTTGGATGAAAAGTATAAGCAATTTATATAACTACTTTTCATTTTATTATGCAAACATAAAAAATACATAAACTACAGATATAATGTAGGAGGGTAGGAAGTATAATAATTTTGTGGCATAATTTCTATTGCAGGACTGTTTGCACACAAAAGATTTCAAATACTGTAGCTAAACACGTAGAAGGAAGGATAAGGAAGGAATTGCAAACATATCACTATTATATTGCTATACAGCTTGAATGACATAACAGGAATATGATTATACTGTATACTGTGTAGCTATTGTACAGTATACCGTACAATCATTCTGAAGATCCGCATATTCAATGTATTTTTTTTAAATAGGTACTTGCAGCCCCCCCCCCCCCAAAAAAAAAAAAAAAAAAAGTCTGTTTTCGGGGTTAGTTTTTTGTTAGGTAAAATGCTTACTTAATACAAGGAATTTAAAACAGATATCTTTCATTTGTCCTCATGACAACGTTATCTATCTGATTCCAATGCAAATATAACCTGGCTGTACCACAACAGACAGGACTGGCGTCAGCCACGTACCCCCTTAGGTGATATTAAACCGATTGTCCTGAACAAAGAAACATTATGGTATCCCAAGAACACGAACCCAGGAAATTAATTACGCACCATAAAGGCTGAAGACATGAGGAAGCGGTCTGCTTGCATGATTTACGTACGATGCAAAGGGGCATTTTATTCTTGACAGCGAACATTCTATAACAAATAAACACTGGCTAATTGCTCTCGTACACCAATTAGTTAGTACTTCATTACGGATGCCTGTTACTCGACACCATCATTGAAAGACCTCAAATCCTTTGTACTCAAGTACAACCAAGACCATCGGAATGTATGGGAAGAACTCTCACTTGGTGCGAGCTTACACGATGGCCGTATTCCTTGTGACGCCACTGGACAGAAAAAGTTTCCTTGATCCCGCCATCCTCCTTCCAATCGGGCCTAAGTAGCAACGGCATTGGGCTACGGTCCTATTGAGCTCTACATCACAAAACAAATTAAAAACTATAATCTCTGCCAATTAAGATGAAGGAAACTTCCTAAGAATCACATATATATGGACAAAGGATGTTTAATCGCGCGTGCAAAGAATGACGTTCCATAAAATTCTCCAGTCAACATTCACAAAGCTGCACTGATACTCATCAATTTGTGTGATTTGGCGCATCACTCCAATTAATGGGCAATTTTATAACAGTGGTAATAGTGGATATGAATCACTCATGGCTATTAATCGACCAGTAAACGAATCTAGGCCAGAATTCGTCAAGTAAATTACGATACCATAAAACTTTTGCGATATCGTACGAATGTTAGAGCACCAAGAACCATAAAAATATCCCCTAGTTCATCGTGCTTCGCTCTTTTAGATAATAAAATCCTCCAGATCCCTTTATCCTTTCTGACATTATCCTTCCTTTATTGTCACTCTCCTTTGGCCAGCATGCAAGATTTCAAACGTTCCTTAGGGCATTTTAGCAGAGAAGGCCTGACAAACAAAAGAATAAAAAGTAGAATACAGATGATTTTGTATCTTCCATAGCAATTTTAGTCTAATCTAGGTTACATGTCACGAAATAACGATAAGCTTTCAGAGTAGCAAACCGGACCCAGTTTATATGAAATAGCGAATCAACTTGCCTTGGCCTTTTCCCTCCATCCGTGCTTTTATGGTCTCGCCTTCCATTACGCATACGGCAACTCGTTACATTCTCAACACCCACAAAACGATAAGTAACTCAGTGGAAATGGCAATAATGGGGAAGGAAATTTACACGCGAGCAAAGTGAAAAAGGGACTTCTTTGCCTTCTTAAAAGCAGCTCTTAAAAGCCCGGTGGTCCATAAAGCAACTTACGCCTGAAAAATGCGATGGGGGTTGAAAGCCCGATTGCCTGCAACCGCCCGAACACCAACAAACACGCATCTCAACGAAGAGGACGTTGCAAGATGCAGCATCTTTCTGGAGATTTGATGACGCCTAACATGAAGTAGTGGTGTTGTACTATGCTAGCAGTATCTCTAGATTTATTTCAAAAGCAAGTCTTCTGAAATCTATTTAGCCTTTTAAGGACATCTTAATCATCTTTTATTATTTACCTAAAATAGACGATATCGGCGTCAATGGCCTTCGAGGTCAGGGTGCCAAAAAACTTCAAATCAGTCGATCAATCAATTACGTAAAAAAAAAAAAGATATTATAAAAACACCAGGTATAACAAAGCAAAATAAAACATTAGCGAAAGTAGTTAAATAAAGAATATCAAATTAGCAATAAAAAAGGAACTCCATAAACGACTTATATCAATCATTTAGAAAATCATATACGCAAAAGTATAATAAATACAGAAATAAAGTGTAGAACATTTTACATCCCTCATATTTCATGTATACTATATACACAAGCGATACATTACCATAAACATAACGTAAAAGGAAATAGTTTTATAAACTGTTCATAGGCTATAATACAGTTTCCGTAAGTGAAAGTTAATCATCAATATCTATCTAGTCTGAAACATTTTCTATAGGGCGCTGCTAGGCCTAACGCCACAAAAGCAGGTGAATGGACCTGTCAAGTTGTATGGATATGGGGGAGAGCAGAGACCCAACATGGCAGCTCAAAGTATAAACATTAATTGGTTTAGTCTATGGGGATGTCAGTAAGAAAAATTGAGGATGATCTAATGGGATTCCAGCTGAAAGGTTTCTGTAATCAAGTAACGTGCCATTTTTACTCAATATTACGCAGCTAAAGAGTCATTCCCTGTTTATTTTTATGTGAAACATGATGCATAACAACCTTGCGATTAACCAATCATGGGGTTTTCATGGAGTATAAAGAGTTAGGGAGAAAATAAAATACGTCTTAAAACGAGATATTGTTCAATAAGAATGTAATTAACAGACAAATAACAGATTTTGATATAGGAAAATCTATATTGGGGTGAGATACCCATGTCGTCCTGATGGAAGTTCCTCATTGGCCGCTTATACTTGTGATATTAAGCAAATGACATAACTACGTATATGATAGGGCATAATCATGTATGATTGCATGCATGTATTTTGGACTATACATTAATCCTTTTTCTAGTTCATGGTCTGGTGGCATAAGTAAAAATAATGAAGAAAATAAATCGAGTACTTTCACCAGTATTAACGTGACAGAAATAGGGAGTAGGAGGATGCCTCATGTGTTATTCTAGGGTTCAAAGGTTCACGGATCTTGCGGTAAAACCAGATTATTTGTTAAGAATCTAATATCGGGTTAATTTTTCACGTAAGAACGTGTGCGCACACGGGCGAATGGGTATTTGCCATACTCATTTCTCCCTTTGGAGGGTACGGAGGTGACAGGTACAGTCTTCCAGTCTCTCAGGAATTTTCTTTTTTCAAGAGATGAGGTTGCTAGCCCATGATCTTAGCATACATATGAATGTACTGTATGTATGTATGTATGTATGTATGTATATATATATATATATATATATATATATATATACATATATGAGTATATATGTATATATATACATATATGAGTATATATATATATATATATATATATATGAGTATATATATAAGTGCATATATATACAGTATATATATATATATATATATATATATATATATATATATATATACACATTTACATTTGACGTTCATGAAAATTGCATCAGAGTAAATCTGTCCCTAAAGTATATATGTATACATACATGCATACACACATTATATATATACATACATATATATATATATATATATATATATATATATATATATATATATATACCGTATATATTCATTAAACAGAATTGTCTTTAAAGAAAATAGCATCAGATGGAAGCTGTCCCAAAACCATATATGTAAGTACATATAAAATATATACGAACATATATATATATATATATATATATATATATATATATATATATATATATATATATATATATATATATATTCATTAAAGTCAATTGTCTTAGTTCGTACCTGAATCATGAACATACCACTCCTATGGGGGGATGGGTGATTTAATGTGGACTGTGGACAAGTGCTTCAGTACTCAAGCTACGGACTTCTAGAATGGCGTTCGATTCAGTACTATTGCTCACAAATCCACTCTGCTATAAATGGGTAAGCTATCCGCATCTGCTGGGTTAAGAAAAAAAAAAGTGTGGGACTAGAAACTTCACCTTTAAGGACCAGCTGAGAAATTACAAAGGCGAAGTTCTGAAAAATTCTGCGGCTATTTCTCTCATGGAGTAAACCGGATATGATGAACACTTGCACACGCACGCACACATATATATATATATATATATATATATATATATATATATATATATATATACATATATATATATAATGTTAATGTTAGTGGAGTCCTATCAAATGAATTTCCAGTGAACAGCGGAGTACTCCAAGGGAATGTGTTGTCACCTATGTTGTTTAATCTCCTTATGGATTTTGTAATTCGTAGAACAGTCGGAGATGGTGGAGAAGAATTGGACTGGATTGATAATAGAAACTTAGATGACCTAGAGTATGCTGATGACGCTGTCCTTATTAGCGGAACAACACAGGATTTACAAATGCTTGCTTACCAAAATGCATGAAATATCACAGGAGGTTGGGCTCAAGATAAATAGAAGACAGACAGCGATGATGAGCACGGAATATACAATGGAAGATGAAATATCATTGGATGGAGAAAGGATTAATGAGGTAGAATCATTTAAATATTAAGGAACTATGATCTCTACTATAGGGTCTTTAGAATTGGAGTTTAACGAAAGATTGAAAAAAGAAATTCAGACAATGGCCAGGTTAAGTAAAATTTGGAAATCAAATCACCTGAAATTATATATATAAATCAGGCTATATAGCCTATCAATTTAGTGAGATCTGTCATGGTATGACAATGAAACAATCTCCATCAGATTTAGTAGATTTGAGAACAAAGCCCTCAGAAGAATATTGGGAGTTAAATGGTAGGACATGGTTATATATGAAACAATAAGAGATTATTCGAGTGCCATATGTGGATAAGATCATGTTGAGGAGTAGATGGAGATGGTTTGAGCATGCTCTTCGCACTCCCCAAGAGAGATTAGTTCACCAAACATTTAACTGGGTTCCACAAGGTACTAGAAGAGTTGGAAGACACAGGCCCACGTGGCTGAGGAATACCAAGTGTGATGAACGAAGAAGTATTGAATTAAAAGCACAAGATATAGACGACAGGTGAAATTTAACAGAGGCCCTTTGCGGCAATAGGCGTAGGAGGAGATGGTGATATTGATATATATATATATATATATATATATATATATATATATATGTGTGTGTGTGTGTGTGTGTGTGTGTAGCCGGTTCAAGCCCACTGCAGGACAAAGGTATGGACATGTTACATCACCACGTTAACCAGTATGCGTTTACCTGACTTGTCAGCCTTGCTGACCATGGCTAGGCTATATGGAAACCCTTTCACCATGTTGAGGTATCCCCACTCAGAAAGGTGTGTGTATATAAATATCTATCTATATATATATATATATATATATATATATATATATATATATATGTATTCTTTTTTGTCAGACAATAGTTTACAGTGATACCCTTGCGGGTTAGTAATTGCATGTAATTGGGAGAGAATCTTCCATTTAAGCACATTAATTAAAAACCGAAGTTACAAACCTCATTCTTCGACGCTTTCCTGTTCCAACACGTAAATATTAACCTTCTAAGTCATACCTGTACCTTTTTCTTGTCCATGAACACCTGGAAGAAGCGTGGCCTAAATCTCGTATAAACAGGCTGCCAAGGCACGTGCATCTGTATACCTCATAAACACATCAAGTACGGAAATAGCGTTGCCAATCAGGACAGCTACCCCCTATCCTGTTTCTCTTTGCCACTCCATTCTTCTACATATAATCTGACATACACGAAGTCGGTTATTAGGACACATTTCTATTTCAAGTCCAAACCTCATTTAGCAAGCAATATGCAAAGCATGAGATCTTTTATACTTTTGACTTAAATGCATATCGGCCAGATTTCTGATGCTGTAACTCGGGATCAAATAAAACGATGAATAATTTGTATAAATTTACAAACAGGATGAAAAGTCAGGTTCTGTGTGACAGAATTCTAAAGCTTTGCATAGAGGAAAGGAAATACAAATTCGTCAAATTCAAAATGCAAATTTACACAATTCAGAATAACATTTTGGGAACTGATAACGCCTAATATGCAAAAATACACCAAAAGGTCGATGAGAATACTTCTATTAGACCTTCCATAAATAAAACAATCATAAATCCCAAGCAGAGCAACACCCGAGATTCGGAATATAATTTATGCAACCTTTTTCAATAAAACTTCGCATAAATGATGACGACAATATTTTAGGACGGAGCATTCAAGCAAAAACAAACACAAAGGCCGCAAGAATAAACCATAAATCTTGTCTATTTCCCGACATCTGTTCTGGCCCGTTGTCGCCCATGACACCATTAAATTCTGCCAGGAGCTTTTTGGCACTAATGCTGCTTGATTTATGCACGCCCGAACACGCTGTCGCCGACTCGGTGTCTTACTTACGGCGAAGAAACGTAATAAACGCCTTTGATAT
>NC_090730.1:138034987-138037487 GCF_036898095.1 Palaemon carinicauda
TAGTCCAGTGGTTAAAGGAAATAAGGCAACAGATAGCATAGTGTGTCTGAGCGTACCCATAAGCATGACAACTCGAACCCAAATCAGTGGAAGACAAGAGTTTGATATTGGAGTGTCCTTCTCCTAGAAGAGCTACTTACCATAGCTAAATATTCTCCTATTTTGACCTAGTAAAATGTTGCCTCTGAACTCATTACAGTGCAGTAGTTAACCCCTAGAGTGAAGAGATTTTTTTCCGTCATCTTGGTGTTGTCAGGTGTACAAGGAAAGAGGAGAATGTGTAAAGAAAAAGGTAGAATATTGGGTGCATATGTAGGAAAAGGAGAAATGAAACATAACCAGAAAGGGATATGGTACTATGTTCTCTTCGTATTCAACCGAGTAGAGCAAGTTTTGTTTAATTTGAATAAATCAGCAACTGATTACCAAACATTGAATCAGTATCGATTTCATGTTATACTGTATTGAACATCATCCGAACTATAAGTATCAATATATCTACTAGTGTCAAGATACGATTCAAACTTTACAAACTCTCTCTCTCTCTCTCTCTCTCTCTCTCTCTCTCTCTCTCTCTCTCTCTCTCTCTCTCTCTCTCTCTCTCTCTCTCAAAGAAGGAAAGCTTAAGAAAATTAATGCGTGCAAATCTCTCGTTTCTAATGTGATCCGATAGTAGGCTTAGGTTTTCAAAATGTTTTTATCACACGAGGTAATCCTAGTTTAAGAAGTAGAAGGATCAGAGAACTTTAGCAACACAAAATTTAGTCTTCGTCAAAGTTTAGATGTTGATCAGGTAAAAGGTAAATAAGCCTTTTGAATTTTTATGGTCTGTTTATATATTCATAATTTTGAAACATCTCTATCTCTATATACTGTTTGTTATTGTTATCATTATTATGATATAGAAATATTTAAAGATCTGTGTATCCATGTACCTTACCATACACAGAAATGCATCACACACACACACACACACACACACACATATATATATATATATATATATATATATATACATATATATATATATATATATATATATATATATATTTATTATATATATGTATATATATTATATATATATATTTTATATATGTATATATATATATATTACATATATATACATATATATATATATATATATATATATATATTATATACAGATATATGTGTATGTGTACATATATTTATATATATGTATATATATGTATATATATATATATCGATAAAAAGGTAAAAAATTTGTGATATCACTCATTTTAAGACACCACTTTTCATATAAACCATAAATACCTCTTAATATCAAATTCTCTCTTGCATCGAGATCAAAGACCCAAGGGGGAATTAACTTTATGATAATAGCTCCTGATTAGCCCGTGGATTCGAACTCGGACCCAGGAAACTGAGGTTCCAGTGATTTACCACCGGCCCCGCCGTAAAGAGTGGTGGTAAGTAACTGGAACTTTAGTTTCCTTGGGTTTGTGTTCCGAGGCAGAGAGGATATATTAAGTGGTATTTATGGCTTATATGAATATGTATAAACACGTTTAAATGTGAAAAATTATTATATATATATATATATGAATTATATATATATATTATGTATATATAAATTCATATATAAAACAACTTGTATGCATCTTTACATACACACTTGATCACCTAGGTATATGTTTAGACACTTCAATGAAATATTGTACATTCATGATGCTTTTTAATCGGGATTTTAGGGAGCAGATTACTTACTGTCTTTCCATTACTGCTCTGATTGTTATTTTCTTATTTGTTATTTGTTAAAAACGAAAATGATTTGGTTATAGGGCCGTTCATATTCTCTTGTCTTTGGTAAGGTACACAATTACCTTACTAGTTTCTTTAAAGCTTAGAAGTAAGCTGTCTAGATCTAATAGAAAGTATAATTTTCTTCGTATTACCCTATTTTTTACACGCTAAATAAATTCCTACCTTTATGATATTTCTGTTCAGTTTACTTATTATACACGGCTCTGTATTGTAGTATTCCGTCAAGAAGTGGAAGAAACCGAGACTCAATAGACAGCGGTGACTGTAATGATCAATAATTATTACATTAATAGCATGGTTATGGTGTGCTTAAAACAAAGGTAACCGGTTAGGGTTCAAATAATCTAGATTCGATTGTTGTTCAGACAACTGTTTTCTTTATTCGCCCAACTCTCTCTCTCTCTCTCTCTCTCTCTCTCTCTCTCTCTCTCTCTCTCATAGATTTTATCCTGATAGCTTAGTATTATTATTATTATTAATAATAATAATAATAATAATAATAATAATAATAATAATAATAATAATAATAATAATAATAATAATAATATGTCAAACTGATATTCTAACGGTATGAGCTATCGACCGCCTATGACTTTTCCTTCTGCATCGTCCATCTCATTGCCACATGCATACCTACATTTTACATTCTTTTACATCACCCAGTTTTAGGACCTTTAAGCTGTCAGCTTTGGAAAGT
>NC_090730.1:138042487-138054987 GCF_036898095.1 Palaemon carinicauda
TGCACATGAAGGATGACTTGCTTGTATATACGCCTCATAGGCATGCGGTAAAGTCTGTCTTTATATGTACTGATCCTAGTTTTGCAGGTGCGTTTGTTTGTGCATTTGCATAATCGGCGCAGGGAGTGCGTATATCTCTAATTAGTTTTGTTTTGTACAAACCACAAAAAAGTTGGCTTTGCTGACGTGAAAACAGAGAATATCAGTAAATGTGTTTGCCTTTGCCGCACGCTTCCTTCCCTGATTGTAACTATGTGTCCTCTTACCAAGGAAAAACAGAGCAGAGGAAAGAAATGTTCTCACGCTCAGTCACACGCTAGAACAATCCCGTCAGCGTTGTTTATTCGTGTTGATAAGTTTCATTAAATAATGGAAGAAGGGGAATTTCTTCAAGGAGCTTAAAGCACCAACAAGCCGTTGTTGTACGGCACAGTTGTATGTAGTGGGTGCTCTTCTTAATGATGTGGTTAAGACAATTCCCGTTGTCTTTTTGTGGAGGCGTTGCACTCGTTTTCTCAAGTGGCTCATTTGAGTCGTAATGATAAGTTGGGGGTTTAGAGGAGGGGAGGGAGGTGAGAGGGGGTAAGACTCCTGTGAGAAATTCCTCCATAGGCAATCATCGGCCGTCGGTGTCACACAAGGACATTCTTTGAACTCTCCTACACAAGAAGGAGATCAAATGTTGTCAGAATTCATCATCATTGCTCAAATTAACCCCTATTTATGTCCTGGGTAGGAGACGTGGGTTGCTTTAATATTACCAGCATAGAAGGATCTCTCTCTCTCTCTAATCTCTCTCTCTCTCAGCTCTCTCTCTCTCTCTCTCTCTCGTGTCCCACAAACACCCCGACCTCTTTTCTCTTTTTTAATGGGAAGTGGGAATGCCAGGGAAGTTTGGTATTCAGTCACCCAAGATGAGGGCTCATCCGAAGTTTTGATAAACACTGGAAGAGTAAGTTTATTAATATTTG
Organism: Palaemon carinicauda; assembly: GCF_036898095.1. Lineage (NCBI taxonomy): Eukaryota > Metazoa > Arthropoda > Malacostraca > Decapoda > Palaemonidae > Palaemon > Palaemon carinicauda. The sequence continues at coordinate 138,043,459 of NC_090730.1, forward strand.
TTCCCCCTAGTGGATGGCCAGTGCTACCTTATGTTTAAAGTTCTTCTTTATTAAACTTTTTTTAATCCCCCTTTTTTTACTGTGGTCAGGAAAGTGAGCAGAGGGTAAACTGAAACTCGCCTCGTTCATGTTCACGCAAAAAGGCGACTTTTTATTCGTCGGTGTCACAGACCTTTTGCAAAATCAGTTTTAAGTAAAGTGGCTGTCTCATGGAGGTTGCCGGTGGCCCCACATTTTTAGATGGTGATGCTGGTTTATTCTGACATGTGGCTAATTCAGTTGGTCGTGCATAATATTTCAGAAGGGTGATGCTGTTTGGCTTGACATGGCATTTTCAGTTTTATCATGCCGCATCTGAATAATTTGAAAATGGTGATGTTTGGATTCTTATGATAAGGCTAATCTAATTTCTCTTGTTGAGAATATGCTGTACAGTATTACGAATTCATTTTCGTTTTATTATTTTTGAAATTAGTTTGACGTATAACTTGAGGTGTGTCAACATGTTATGTCATTTTAATTGTTTAGATTATATAAGTTCTTGAAATGGCGTAACTACTATTGTTGTAATAATATAGCGACCAAAAATATGTAAATGATGACTTTATAGCTTTTTTATTAAAGCGAAAACTATTTTCTTTATTTGTTTTTGTAAGATATTTCCGCAGTACCTTTGCAATTCATGCGACAAAATCACTGTATTTTCATAGTTAGTAAGGCGTGTCGTAATATGTTTAGTCACATAGGCAATATGGAAAGATGAAAACGTTATCTTACTCTCCTGGTTAAGACTGATGTTTGTGTACTGTAGAACTCGTTCTTTAGTGTTATGTTGTGAGACACCACCTTTGCCCTTGGTCTTATTCACTTTCTTTTTTTAATTCAAGTTTCCATATTTTTGTTAGTCTGTAAGAGGGTTCCTACAACTACATTAGTAAGCCCTCTCTCTCTCTCTCTCTCTGGTCTCTCTGCTCTCTCGTCCTCTCTCCTCTCTCTCTCTCTCTCTTTCATATATATATATATATATATAATGTACACACACACACACACACACATATATATATATATATATATGTATGAGTGTGTGCTTGCTTGCTTTTGAAATGTGGGTATGTAAGGATGCAGTTACGTGTTTATATTGATAACAATCATTCAAACCATTGCCAAGTATTGTGAATTTCAGTGTAAAACCTCTGGAAGAAGGAAAGTATAAATGAAGAATACTCATTTCTTTTTTTCTTGATAAGTTGATTTCATCTCTCGCTTTCCTGATTGAAGAAATCGACCGTGTCTGCGTCGGAGGCAATAGCCTGCCATTTAGCCTTTAAGAATTGAACAATCAGCTTTTGAATGATGTAGCGAGGTCTTTTCTAACTTCCAGCTGATGGAGGCATCGATTGCCCCACATCAATCCAATCAGAGGTGCCTTTCTGCGCTAATAGATTTTTTTTTGTGTTATTTCTTTAGATGGTGTATTTGTTTTTTAATCTGTTAATGGTTTCCTTATTTCAACTTCATGCAGCGTGTGGAAAGGATGGCATTCACATACATAATGATAATATGCTGTCTATATATACTACACACACATACACACACACACACACACACATATATATATATATATATGTATATGTATGAATATGTATATATATGTATATATATGAACTTGTGTGTGTATATATATATATATATATGTATATATGATTTTATATATATATATATATATGTATATATGAATTTTTGTTCATATATGTATATATATATATATATGTGTGTGTGTGTGTGTGTGAATTTTTGTGTGTATGTATATATAATATTTATATATTTATATATATATATATATATACTGTATATATATATATATATATATACTGTATATATATATATATACTGTATATATATATATATATATATACTGTATATATATATATATATATATAAATATATATACAGTATATATATATACACAAATTCTTATATTTACATATATTCTATGAATTTGTATTATGCTATATAGGTTTGGAGAGGCAAGAAACGATACTTGTGGGAGTGCAGAATATTGACAAAAGACTTGAATTATCTGTGGAAACCAAGGTGGTAATCCATGAAGCGATTGTCGAACCACCTCTCCTATGTGTCAGGGAAGTGCAGATATTGAATGCTGATGAAAGAAGAAATGTTGATGTTGTTGAGATGAACTGTTCTTGCAGAATAAGTTAAGAAGAATTGTTATGGCGGGATATATGAAGACAGTAGAAGTGGTAAAAGTGTTAGTATAGATGAATGGGCGTATCAAAAGTATTTTGAGGTGGTTCAATCGTCTGTAACAGAATGGGTAACAGTCAGTCAGTAAAAAGTGTGTATTGATCAGAAGCCCTAAGAAGTAGGAAGAAATGAAGGACTATGAAAGGTTGAACAGATAGTGTATAAGACATATTGAAAAGTAAGACTCCCCATATTCATGAAGTGCAAGAGTGTGAGCAAAATAGAGTTAAATAATAAAGAATCTGAAGGACTTCTGGTGCGCCGATGATGAGTGTCCTGTGTATGTGTATGAAGCTAGTAATATTTTATAAGTTTTACTCTTCGGGGTTGTTCATTCACGATTTAGCAGGTAAAGTGTGATATCGGCAGTGGCTGTTTAAAGATTTAATGGTTGTTTATGAGTGACTGAGGCAAGGGAAATGGTAATTTGCATGGGCAGTATGATATAATCAGAGCCCAAGAACCCTCCTCACTCAAGCTAGAATAAGGAAGGATCTGGAAATGGCTGTGTGTGTGTGCGTGTACATAATGTAGTTACGTATATTTTAGACGTACTGTTATTCACAATCATGCATGATCTAATCAAAAGTAATCTGTAATAATCTAAGTCACATTATTTTATTTCTAAGTCAGGTCGACTCGAAAAGCTAAGCTATCTTCGATAAAATCGCCCACATCAGATGGTTTTGGAGAAAACTAAGTTTGTTTTTCAGTGCTGAAAATCAACGTGTTTGGAGTCCTACCAGATGACCTTAAAATTTTTAATATTTTTTTTTTATTTCTAATCAGTTGTTCTGAAGAAAATCAAAGTAGGTAATCTAAAGGTCAAAGCAGAAAGACTGAAAGAGCTTGAAGATGATTGTTCGAATAGTTTCAAATCCCGTAGCATAGTTGGATAGTGTTGTCAGTGCCTTGCAACCGCTGCACCTTAGGCATTACTTATGAATCTCTACAGGGTTTCTCCGACCTCTGGCTGCACTTGTTTCCTATCCCTCTACTTTTTCTTCTGTTCACACTTCCTTTCTTCATGTTACTGTCCAACCACTTTAAACTTTCACTCAATAGTGCAACTAAAGGATTTTCCCCAGTTGCACTGGGTTGCTGAATGACCTCACAATCCTTTAGTACCAAAACAGGTATAATGATCTTGATGTCAAACATGCTACTGTAGATTGAAAGGTATTGAGTCAGCTGGCTCTAAAAACTTGAAAGAAGGTACCCTGAACATCTTAGAAGAGGTTAAATCACCTGGTAGAGGATCAAAATAAGCATTATTAGGGTCAGTTTTAATTATTCATGATAGAAGTTATTCAACATTACCAACTACCATTTCCAAAGGCCCCCCCCCCTTTTTTTTTTTTTTCTAATGCACCAGTACACCTGGGGTTCGTGCATTCACAATCTTTTTCCCCAATACCACGTTCTGTCTCACACTGGGGTCCCCCAAACCGCTTGGGAGGATTACCCACATATATTTCCTTTCTGAGGGAAATCCACATCCTATGACTTATTTTTTTCCCCTTTTCTTTCGGGTACGTTAGCCTGCTTCACCTTTAGCAGACTTTCATATTTATTTCCCATTGGCGCGCATTTGTTTACCTTGCCCTCTTTGCTCTCTTAGCTCTGTACCAGATCTTTATTTGTACTTTATCCCTCCCATATTTTCTCCTCTGTTGTTTCATTTCTGTTGTATCTGTCCTCTTTTAGTTCATATTCTATACCAGTTTTATAATGCCGTTTTCATTGACACAGCCTTTTCCTGACTCTCTCTCTCTCTCTCTCTCTCTCTCTGGATGCGTGACGCAGCCAGTATATCATTCACACTGTTTATCGATATAATCCGTGCTAACGTGGTCTTTCATGTTTCATGAGAGAGAGAAAGAGAGAGAGAGAGAGAGAGAGAGAGAGAGAGAGAGAGAGTGAGAGAGAGAGAGAGAGAATATCCATTAGAGATGTGGTACAAGTAAACTAAAAGCATCTCAGTCTCGTTATAATTGAATTATGATGTTTGTGCAAGCAGCGTTGCCCCTCGTTATAGTGTTGTGTCACAGAGGACTGACTCATTTTAGCCACGACATTATCAAGTCTAGGTGTCAGTTGACCTGCTATAACCTTTCCTTTTTTATCTTATTATTCCAATGCAGTTGGTTTGTTTTCTGCTCGAAAAAAGGTTCTGAAATTGTAGGCAGATAATAGGAGTTCATATTTATATTTATTTATTGAGCATTGAGTTTATTTATCCTTGATTCCTGACTTTAGGCTTATAAGAAGTATTATTAGTAAATTTATGGCAGGGAGACTGTTAAGCAGTTTCTGATCCTCTTGGGAAAGTTAACCAACCGTTATGGGCAACAAATAGGTAATTTTTCCCGAAGGGTTATTAACTTTGCATAGTGATTTTCACCCCGTGGTACCGCATTCGTATTTTCTTAATGGTGTAAGGAAATACTGAAGGCTAACGGGGAGAGTATTTTCAACTGTAAACCTGAAATATTTTTATTTGCTTTGACAATATTGCGTCTTAAGCAAGAACACGAATTGAAATTTGCCATTCGGTAAACTAAAATAATTTTTAAAAAAAATTTTCTCAAAAGTATAGAATATATGAAAGCACACATTTGCATAAATCACTCTCAACTCACTATCACGTATTATCTGCAGTATTTTATGATGTTATATCAGTAGAGATATGAAGGTTAACACGTTTATCTTGCAGAGAGGGGAGCGAATTATGATTTATAATAGTTGAGAAACTGTCAAATGACCTATTCATGCAACCACATTTTACAATTGTTACCTATCAAACGTTTTCTACGAAATACCAATTTAATATTCATACTCGAAATAATGGTAAACACGTAATGGACGATCGACCCATCATGCATAAAAACTTAGGTTAACATTCAGCGTATTTACCGAGAAAAGAAGAAGGCCTCTGCTTCGGAAGGTCTTGTTCTGTGATCTCTCTGAAGCTCTTTTTCAAACAATGTTTAGAATGGAGTTTCCGCGGGAGAGCTTTACATACGGCTGACGGAGATTATTCTTCGGAGAATTTGAAACGGAACCTGAATGATTTATGGTCTCGGCTAGATAGCCATATTGGAAGAAGTGGGGCACTCGGGGTACTAGTAAGCAAGACTGTATGAAGTTATTTTTGTATGTGTGTGGATATATGTATGTTTTGATGTTATATATATATATATATATATATATAGAGAGAGAGAGAGAGAGAGAGAGAGAGAGAGAGAGAGAGATTTCCCTATATAATAAAGGGCTAGTGTCTGGCTTTATATACATCCACATACGCAGACACACCCACACACGCACACACGCACACCACCACACCTATATATATATATATATATATGTATGTATATATATATATATATATATATATTGTGTGTATTTCCTGTTACGCTAAGCTCTCCCTGTCTCTCGGGTGGGAGGGAGAGAGAGGAGAGTAGTCATACCCTGGTGAGAGGAGTGTGTGTGGTGGCATATCTTTCTCAATATATAGTCGTCATTTTGACGGGTCTCTTACACTAGCGCGTGCGTGTATATAAATTATGTGTATATATATATATATATATATGTATATATATACACACACACACACATATATATATATATATATATATCAGCACGAACATGCTGGTGTTTTTAAGAGATTCTCTCTCTCTCTCTCTCTCTCTCTCTCTCTGAAGAAGTATTTAAGCGTTATTAATGGACCCAGAGATAGCAGCATAAAGTTACGCAACATTATTAACGCGATTCCAGGAGCTGAGAATTTGCCTCAAAACCACCAAGTTTGATTTTAATCCTTTTAAGGATGGATAGTTTAGTGAATGACTCTGGTAGAGGAAATCAGTTAATAGACTCATTTGGAAAGGAAATTACGATTGAATATCTTTAACGATGTTTCTCAAAGTATTAAATGACATCTTTATCGATGTTTCTCAAAGTATTGAATAACTTCTTTGTCGATGTTTTTCAAAGTATTGAATAACATCTTTAGTGGCGTTTCTCAGAGTATTGAGTAACATCTTTGTCGATGTTTCTCAAAATATTGAATAACATCTTTGTCGACGCTTCTCAAAGTATTGAATAACATCTTTGTCGATGTTTTTCAAAGTATTGAATAACATCTTTGTCGATGTTTCTCAAAGTATTGAATGACATCTTTGTCGATGTTTCTCAAAGTATTGAATGACATCTTTGTCGATGTTTCTCAAAGTATTGAATGACATTTTTGTCGACGTTTCTCAAAGTATTGAATGACATCTTTGTCGACGTTTCTCAAAGTATTGCATGACATCTTTGTCGATGTTTCTCAAAGTATTGAATGACATTTTTGTCGACGTTTCTCAAAGTATTGAATGACATTTTTGTCGATGTTTCTCAAAGTATTGAATGCCATTTTTGTCGATGTTTCTCAAAGTATTGAATGACATCTTTGTCGATGTTTCTCAAAGTATTGAATAACATCTTTAACGATGTTTCTCAAAGTATTAAATGACATCTTTGTCGATGTTTCTCAAAGTATTGAATGACATCTTTGTCGATGTTTCTCAAAGTATTGAATGACATCTTTGTCGATGTTTCTCAAAGTATTGAATAACATCTTTGTCGACGTTTCTCAAAGTATTGAATGACATCTTTGTCGATGTTTTTCAAAGTATTCAACAACATCTTTAGTGGCGTTTCTCAGAGTATTGAATAACATCTTTGTCGACGTTTCTCAAAATATTAAATAAAATTTTTGTCGACGTTTCTCAAAGTATTAAATAATATCTTTGTCGATATCATCTTTATCGAAGTTTCTCAAAGTATTGAATAACATCTTTGTCGACGTTTCTCAAAGTATTAAATAACATCTTTGTCGATGTTTCTGGAAGCGGAATATCGACAGGCAGAGGTTTCTCTATGTTTGTTTCCTCATGGTTCTGTCAAAGGGTGTGGCTTCATAAGCTGTGTTATGCCTCTGAGGTAATTCATTGTCATCACTTATTAAAGTGAAGGAGTTGGCGTCCTACAGAGAGAGAGAGAGAGAGAGAGAGAGAGAGAGAGATGTGTGTTTTTGTGGGTGTTTATTTGAGAGAGAGAGAGAGAGAGAGAGAGAGAGAGAGAGAGATATGTTTAAGTCTGTGTAGGTGCGTATGAGAGAGAGAGAGAGAGAGAGAGAGAGAGAGAGAGAGGGAGAGAGGGAGAGAGAGATGTTTAAGTCTGTGTAGGTGCGTATATGAGAGAGAGAGAGAGAGAGAGAGAGAGAGAGAAATATGTGTTTGTGTGTGTGTGTTATAGAGAGAGAGAGAGAGAGAGAGAGAGAGAGAGAAATGTGTGTTTTTGTCTGTGTTTGAGAGAGAGAGAGAGAGAGAGAGAGAGAGAGAGATGTTTGTGTGTGTGCGTATGAGAGAGAGAGAGAGAGAGAGAGAGAGAGAGAGAGAGAATTGTATCGACTACTGTGAAGGCTTTAAGCTTGCGCTGTATTTATTTTTCTTTGTTCAAGTCACTGTAATTTCTTTTCTTCCTAACATTTCAACTAATGATTATTCCTCTGAATTATAATAGCAAGGTATTGATCAGCTTATACAATTACTCATGCATTTTCTCATGTGGTGTGAGGTGGAATTCTGAGATTAAATTCTTGAATTCGTTCTTTTATGGTTGCACGTAATTACTCTTTTAATTAACACGTAGGCTATAAGACCGTATTGCAGTAGGATTAGTTATCCTTTTCTATAAGGATTTCTAAGGCTTTAAGGATAGCTCACTGTTAATGAAGCGGATATTAGATCATATATCTTACACGGCTAAAATGATCCAAAATATTACTATACTTGAAAGCGTCTCTGTCTTGCGGTCTGGCGAACTGGGGTTCGAATTCGCTCGAGGTTGGTTGTTTCTTGTAGTGTCTGCAACCTCACCATCCTTGTGAGCTAAGGATGGGGAGTTTGGGGGAGCCTATAGGTCTACCTGCTGAGTTATCAGCAACCATTGCCTAGCCCAAGCTTGGTTGGAGAGGGGGCTTGGGCGCTGATCATAATATATGGTCAGTCTCTTCTGTCAGTGTCCTTCTGGCTAGGGCATTATCCCGGTCCGTCTCCTCTGCCATTCATGAGAGGCCTTTAAAACTAAACCTAAACTAGTTTTTCCCTTTCTTTGTTATTTTATACATTCACAGGTGTGTGCTTTAGATTTCGAATAAAGCTTTCCATGTTTTTATAAATATTTGTCCTACATTCCGGCTCACACATTTTTTAAGCAAGGAAAGGGTGCAATGCAAATAGGAAATTTATTTTTTTAAAGATAAGAATTGCATTTGCATGATAATAAGTAACTCTTAAAGGCTAAACAAGCAATTTACTAAAATAATGCCAACATCTTCGTGTAGTTTTCTTCCTTTGGTTAGGACATTTTGAAAGCATTTATTTAGAAAGGTTTAGAAAATAAAGAATTTCATTACCTCTTCTCCTCTTTTTATCCATCATTGTTTTCTATTCCTTCAAGTATTAGCATTAGTTGCTCGTAATGAAATGTTCATATTTGTGTACACCCATAATTTCATGCTAAATTCACACACACACACACACACACATATATATGTGTATATATATGTATATATATATATACATATATATATATATATATATATATGTGTGTGTGTGTGTGTGTGTAAATTCATATATGTATATACAGTATATGCATATATGGGTTATGTACACATACAGAGAGAGAGAGAGAGAGAGAGAGAGAGAGAGAGAGAGAGAGAGAGAGGTTGTGGAAGGGGGATTTTGTATGCTCAATGAGAAATTAATAAGGCTAATTAAATCTGGACCGTCAGCGTGGCTGTTGTAAGCAAATCAATGACGCTGCCATCATTATTGTGATTGGCAGTTGGTTTATTTGTATGCAGCTTTATTAAAAATCCTGCAATGTTCTAAATTTACCAAAATATTTTTCATATATAAAATAAGTTCTGATGGGATTTATAACATGATACCTAAAAAGTTTTTGTATCTCTCCTATTCGTTAACAGAAAACTCAAAATCAGTCGATCAATATAACTTATTAATGATGTTCGTTGGGTTATATAACAGAGATCCATATTCATATATCAAATCCAACTAAATGTATGATAATCTTGCGTGTTTTTTTTTATTGGAGTTGAGCATTTTGGATCTATTTTGAGAAACAATAATTATTTACTAAAGGTATAATGAATGTACTTGGATGCTTTCTTATACAAAATACTATAGTCCATTTCTTTTAGCGATGCATATTTGCACCGACTCGCGGCGGTGCCCTTTTAGCTCGGAAAAGTTTCCTGATCGCTGATTGGTTATGCCCTTTAAGCTCGGAAAAGTTTCCTGATCGCTGATTGGTTAGAATTATCTTGTCCAACCAATCAGCGATCCGGAAACTTTTCCGAGCTAAAAGGGCACCGCCGCGAGTCGGTGCAAATATGCATCGCTAAAAGAAATGGACTATAGTGAATTTTTATGATAGATATATCTTTTGAATTGTGGTCCAGTATCATAGTTTCTCTAGCATGACCAAAATGAAACCTAATCAAGGATCCGTTCAGTTCGTCCTTAGATAAGTCCTTAGTTTCATTCATTTACTCACCTGTGCTATTAACAGAAAACGGGGAAAAAGCAGGGGAATTACGCTGGGTATGTTTTGCGCTGAACCAATTCTAGGGATGCATTGCTCAGCCTACCGTTTTGTCTGACGTTCGAGTACGAATTTTGCACACCTATATTTCGCCTTTAGATATCTTGATAATTGGTTAACCTTAGGAGGTCACCATGTTGATACAGCTCTGGAAGAGTCGAACTTGACTCATTGGGTTCGTTAATTTCCTCTCGTTAAGTAACATCAGATGAACGTTTTGCAGTTTTTTTATGGAAACTTTGAACTTTTCATTAAATGTTATTTTAAATGTTATTTCACAGGTGTTTTTTCTTATTAAGATTAATTGTTTTCATTATGAGTTATGATACTGTGTATGTAAACTGGATTGAGATATATTTTTTTCGTAAGTAATAAAATTCACCCGATTACTTCTCGTAAAAAAGAAGTTAAGTCGAGGCAGCCTTATTTCCCTAGGGACCAGGTGAGCTTTCTCTCTTTTTTGGAGATACTTCCGGGGAAGAAAAGACTGATGTATTGATTTTACGTTTCTGATGAATCAACACAACGAAGATTATCATAACAACAACGCACTTACAGTTGGACACAGGAGTCTCTGGTACACCCCGCTACGAGGAGGTACGCCCTGTAACACCCTTATTTCGCGGCCTCCGATGCCTTAGATGACTGCGGAGGTAGCAGCAGTAGGGGATTCAGCATTATAAAGCTTCATCTGTGGTGGATAATGTGGGAGGGTGGGCTGTGGCACCCTAGCAGTACCAGCTGAACTCGGTTGAGTCCCTTGTCAGGCTGGGAGGAACGTAGAGAGTAGAGGTCCCCTTTTTTGTTTTGTTTCATTTGTTGATGTCGGCTACCCCCCAAAATTGGAAGAAGTGCCTTGGTATATGTATGTATGTAGTAACCAAAGAGATAGTGTAGGAATAGATGGCAGAGGTGGTGGGCAGAAGAAACCGCAGGAACTCTCCGCACAGTAAGAGCTTGTCTAGGTGCACTGCTTCAATATAAGTTGTACCAGGAATTCCTGTATCTAGCTGTACCTAAGCTGTATTTTGTATAAAACATTTAGTTCTCAACCGAGCTAGTGGGTCGACCTCAGCAGATGATGGCGCTATTTGCAGGCTGATGGACTGACCTGTGGTGTGTCGGAGATGATTCACAACCTACCGAAAGGGAGTCTAGTGATACACTATTCATTTACGGGACTCAGTGTACCTTTTTGCAGTTTCATAAGGTAGACGGTGAGCTTGCTATATATGTACAGTATATATATATATATATATATATATACATATATATATATACATATATATATATATATATATATATGATATAATATAATGTTATACATATGTATGTATGTATGTATGTTTGTTTGTTTGTTTGTTTGTTTGTGTGAGTGTTTGTATCATCTGTTCAGGTCAAGGGTCTCCCGTATAATGATTGACAACAATTAAAGGAATTTAATGTTCACATCAGTATTCTAGACCTACTGGTAGTGTCCAAGCACACACATACACATATACATATACAGTATATGTATGTATACACACATATATATGTGTGTATATATATATATATATATATATATATATACATATACTGTGTGTATGT
>NC_090730.1:138062487-138069987 GCF_036898095.1 Palaemon carinicauda
CTTAAGGACATTACGGATAGTCACGAAACTTGCACAAGATACCTACACCCACAGTAAGCTTATGAAAAGGTTAATAGTTTGAATAGACCCCGGGCCTGATGATGACAAGTCTAATAGTCGACTTCCTCATACAAGAGATATATATATATATATATATATATATATATATAGACAAACATTCATCTTTTTTCAGGTGGGAATTGCAATGTTGCATAGATAAGACAAGTCGCTTTCCCTTTCATATCTCACTTTTGAAATAGTAGACACATACACACATGCATGTATGCTATATATATATATATATATATATATATATATATATATATATATATATACATATATATATATATATATTTATGTGTGTGCGTCGATATATATATATATATATATATATATATATATATATATATATACTTATATATATGTAAGTGTAACTAATTTAATATGAATACATAAGGGTAAATAGAGGGTTAGGAGAATTATATGTGCATTAATTTTTCCTTATTTTAATTTTTCCTTTATAAATTAACAGTATTCATAGGCTTGGAAATCTTGTCCCACTAGGAGATATAATGACAATAGGCTGGTGTACGATCTTCCTAATTACAGTGGGGGAACGATCCTTGGACATATGCGACTTACTGGTCATGCTTCAAAGGCAATGGCTGGTTGCAGTATCATGCGGTTAATTATCCTGATGTTTATTTTGAAAGATTTTAAACACGGACGTCAGAGCGAGGAAGCCTAAGCCCGAGAAAGGAAAAAATAAATTACAACAGTGACTGAAAGTAATATAAGAATATAATTTTAATGTGTTATGTTTGAAAAGGCTAAACAATTGAGAAACTTCGTATGTTTATTGGTTATATGATATCAAAATGTACTTATTTGTGGAAACTGAAAGTAACCTGGAATGTTAATCAGTTTTGTGAAGTTAATAAGTAATATTAAAAATGCTTCAAGAAATGAAAATTAGAATAAATATTAAATAAATAGATAAATATAATTCCAAAAAATACTGTTAAAGATATATTTATTAACAGTGACACTCCTCTATTGATCGGGTAAATAAGAGAAGAAAAAGTAATTGAACAAATAAAGGGGCAAGTAAATGAATGATTTTGCAATTTCCTCTCAAACGGTCCATCGGTGCTCGGGTCTCTGGATCCAATTTAGGTTAAATCAGACGAGAAGAATTGGAAAATCACAGATTAGAATAAAACCCATATTTCACGGATGGTTTCGTCCGTGAAAGATCGACTCCTTCGAATATCTCACACGACGTTTATTAGCTTTTATTGATTTTATTGAATATATCAACTATGGGATATCTCGCAACAACCAACCCTTCCTTCACACACTTATCGCATATTCTCCTGTTTCAGGTGGTGTTTTTTTTAATTTTTTTTTTTTTTTTTTTTTATACAGATAAACCATCACCTCTTCCTGGTTTATGAGTGGACGAGTTTAACTCCTCAATATATACAACATTAAATGCAAAAATTTCCAGTCCAATGAAGGAAAAGGCCATGTCAATTTATATATGGGGTTTGGCCAATTTTGATCACCACTCTGGCCATTCCATATTGGTGATGTTGGGAGATTTTCGTCTGATTTCCACAGCAAACCAACCTAGTAGGGGTGGCCCTGACTAGTACAGCTTTGCTGGTCAAGTTGATAGGTAAAACCTTTCATCACGTTAAGGTTATCTCTCTCAGAAAGGGCATATACATTTCATTTCATTTTACTTTTCCACGTGTGCCCTTATTCTTGCACACTCATTATTTTCATTTTTCATCTCATATACTATATACAGTATTCTTATTCGTGCGTTGTTATTCAGAGTTGTTTTAGGTCGTTACTCAGCCACATCGGATGTAGTGATTTCATCCAACCTTGGCCAGGAAAAGTTAGAAAGATAAATGAGATTCACCATTTTAAGGGAGACAATGGAATGTTGTGTTGATATATAGTACATCGACGTATAGTTTCTACTCACTTGTGTGTGGGAGCGCGCGCACACACACCCACACCCACACCCACACCCACACCCACACACATTCACACACACACACACACACATATATATATATATATATATATATATATATATATATATTTTACTCATAAAGAAGTAGCAGGGTGTCTTTGTGGATAAAGGGGGATCTTTGATAATGTATTAGTCATGAAACAGTTATGTGAGAGGTTTTGAATTAATGGGAAAAAGGTTGTATGGGAGGCATACATGGATTCAGAAAAAGCTTATGACAGAATTGATAAAGAGAAAATGTAGGTTGGTTTCAGAAGGTATGGAATAGATATTATGTTGTAGAGATCGCTATACAATTTCTATGATTGGATGTAGCATAGAGTAAGCGGGCAGGAGAGTGACTGGTTTGGTTTTAAATTCTCTCTCTGTGATTCTTAAACATCTTTATGGAAGGAGTGATGCAAGGGGTCAGAGAAAGTATAGTGTATGTAGTTGCTAAATTGTGGGAGTAGAAAATGAGTTTTAATGATTGTATATGATATTGTGCTGATTGGGAAGAAACCATAGAAGATGACCAGAGTTTGGAAGTGTCTGCAAGAGAAAGTTAGAAAAAAAAATTGAGCATGAGTAAGGTTATGGGGTGGATAGATGAAGATAGAGTAATGGATATTGGTATGGAGTGTGGAAAAATGGAAGTGATTGATTCATATTTTTTTCCCTATTGAATGCAATGGATAATGACTCACACAATAGGAATGGTAAGATATCTAACCTATCCAGTGAACTACAGTTTGGAATGGATGGGGATTATTTAGCCAATTTTCCTTTATAGGTGGGAAGAATGAGTTTTTCATTCCAATGGGGGAAAAAAAAAGTTGAAGTCATTGAGATGTGAGAAGAAATGTTAGGGTTATGAATTTGGAGAAGTGTAAAAATGCTGAAAGGTTTGCATAGTTGAAAGAATAGAGCATAGTATTTTGAGGTGGTCCAGTCATGTGGAAGGAATATAAGTGGTTGTTAGTGTAAAGTGTGGAATTCAGGAGTGCTAAGAAGTAGGAGGGGAGAAAGGGTTAAAAAAGGTTCGATAGGGAGTGTAAAATATATTATAGAAGGAAGGGTGCAAATATCCAGGATAACTACGGTATGCAGATTACAATCCTTTGTGTAGATGTACGCAACTATTGTCGTGAAATTTTTAACGAATAGGAGTTCTTGCACGATTAAGCAGTCAAAGCTTAACCGTATTAGGAGGAAAAGGTTTTACGTTGGTGTATACTGTATATACATGTGTGTGTTTTAAATTATGTATGACTGCGTGTTTTTAGAACAAAAACTTTAATGTGGTTTTGAGTTCGTATTTTTAGAACAAAAACTTTAATGTGGTTTTATAATGTTTGTTGACTTGTGTTATTTAATCGCTCATATCATGTCAAGTCGCAGATAAATACAATAAATTACTTTTATAAGGAATTGACTGAAAATGATTAATTTTACTTGTCAAATTTAATGTATATATACGTGTATATATATTTATATATATATATACTTATGTATATATACAGTATATATATATATATATATATATATATATATATATATATATATGTGTGTGTGTGTGTGTGTGTGTATGTATGTATGTATGTATGTATGTCTGTTTGTTACCTTACATTTTCCCCAGTTGCAAAAACTCATCAAAGGCAATGTTACACTTCATTATAGGCAATATTTTAGAAATAATCCTTCATGAGAATCGCAACCATATTCATGAGACAGGAATAGAAAGCAAAATTTTTACTCCTTAGGGTTTTATGGTTGTGTGATGGGACGTCGTTCGTAATTGGGAAACGAACCTTTATTTGGGATGTTTTACTTTTCGTCTCCTCCGAGAGCCAATCGTGGGCGTTCGATTGATAGTTCTTATTCATGGGCCTTGCAGTGGGGCTGGCTCGAAAAGGTCAACACACCCGCTAGATTAAAATCCGTTTGATATTGATAACGTCAGCCAAAGATGCACTCTGGAATTATGAATATTTTAGTGAGCTTTGCTGAAGGGGTTAGGTTGAGGGTGAGTGATGTTGGGAGAGAAAGAGAGGGGGTTATTAATAATTCAATTGGTGTCGCAACTGCGAAGGTCGTTGGAGAGAGAGAGAGAGAGAGAGAGAGAGAGAGAGAGAGAGAGAGAGAGACCCTTAATTAAATTGAAAGAAGGCTTTGTTCCTCCACTACAAAAGAGATCCATATAAAAAAGGCTTATCTTTAATGGCAAATGGTCTACCTAGTCCGGTGATTGTCGTTAACGACACGTTGACGCATCCTATAATTGGTGTCATTGGCTTGATGGACTCTGGGTGGCTGCCTGCCCAATTGGGTGATTAAGATAATTGGGTGGTAGTTGAGTAATAACTGTGTCTAATGATTGATTGCCGATGGCCGGATATTGCAATGCTAATGGTTCGGACCTTCAATAAAAGCTGTATTCTGTTTCACTAATTTTGTTTCATAACAGCAATGGTTTTTCTGGCGTACTTTGGTAGTCATTGCCCAGTTTCTCTTCTGTTTTGTATTTTTACGTGGCTGTGTTATGTGTTTGTCGGTGCAGTGAGGAAATGAAATAGGCAGGTTATCCAAAATTCATAACTTGTTTTCATGAGTCATATAGAAAAGGTTACAGGTCATGGTTTCCAGCTCTTTATTTGAATGACCTACCGTTTATAGATATCTAAAAAAGTGAAAAAAACCACATCACATAAAATAGTTCGTTGTTGACCATGGATGTTTTCCTGCCGAGTTTTAATAGTCAATCGTTCCTCAACTTTTTGCCTTCCAGTCATCTCCTAATTCACTTCCTTTCCCTCGCGAGCCATAACTTGAATGGGTAAAGGGTTGATTGGATGGGAAATTTATGTATTAGCTTCGGCAATAGAACTCTCTTATCGTCTTTGTTCAAGTTGATGCGTCTCCCAGGTCCCTGAGAGTCATGAGCGAAGATAAGGAGCTTCTAAGTTGAAATTTATTGTATTTTTTACTACCTTTATTGACGTAAATGTAGTATAATTGTGCAATTTAAAACTGGATGTCTTTGCGGGGGATGGGACCAGGGGGTGTAATTTTTTTTCGTTAGCTTTCGCTCTGTTGCTGTCATTATATGGTCAGGTTAACTGACAGGAGACGGAGAATCAAAGGCCTTAATCAAGTCTAAATCTGAAAAGAGAAGGAAAAAGATAATGGAGGTTCATGTAAGGGGAAGCGGTCCACATTATTCTTAAAGAGGGGAAATTTTGTAGAATTCGTTGAGATTGGACGCTTTTGGTATGGAGGCCATTCCACAGCTTGGAAGTAGAGGGAAAAGACGACAAAACTCTTCACTATTGTGTAAAGTTTTCACAAAGAAGATGGATGGGTTCTTTTTCTCCACTCCGGTACTCAATGATCGATAAAGTATCAGAGATATAGTCTCTAGGTTGAGTTTGCAACTATGAATAGTTGCATTTAATTAATCTTGATAAAGCGGAAGCCTAAAAATGGTTTTAAAATTTTGATATCTGTATACATCCGGATAAGATCGTTATGATGTTGAAATGTATACCGTTTACCTGATGTGAGTTTATTATTATCATTATGGCTATTTTTTATGAATAATGTGTAGAGTTCCTTATAGAACCTTAACGGAAATAAATATCTGTATGTAAAAAGAGGAAGAGTAGACCGGAAAACTGGATATATGTAACACATCACAAAAATTGATAAATACATTAATTGATAAAAACAGAATAGATGAACAGAAGTAAGTGTTTCTCAGTGTAATCTCCAACAAGAACGTATTTCAAGGCCTCCTGAAGACCCTATTCTCAGAGGGCACGTAGTATCCCGAGATTCGAAAACATTAACTATATGGTTACATAAGGCTTATTACGGCAAGTCAATTTGGTTCCCATGATAACTGAACAGTTAGGAATTATAAACAGATCATAATTAAAAGGAAGGGATGCCGAGCACCCTCGATCTCATGAATAATTAATTTGATCACGATCAGCAGTCCCTGCGGCAGTATTAGAGTCGTGGGCTTTCAAAGAGCTGCTGTAATCAGTGCATGAAATGGCATTAACATATATTTCAATGCCGGAAATATGATGATGTTCTGTCGGATGTTCTGATTGATGAATTATATATGCTTATGTTACTGGATTATGTCGGGTTCTCTGACTTATGTCAATAAGGTTATTAAGGTTATTATTGATGGCAATACACAAAGAAATTATTTTACATAACTAATAATTACATAGTAGATATATTTAGTATTGCGGTGGCCTATTGGAAACGTCCCTGCTGGGCGATCGCCCGACCGGGGTTCGAATCGCGCTCAAGCTCCATAGTTTCTTATAATGTTTGCATTCTCACCATCCTTGTGAGCTAAGGATGGAGACATTTGGGGAGCCTATAAGTTCTACCTGCTGAGTCAACAGCAGCCATTGCCTGACCCTCCCTGTCCCTAGCTTGGGTGGAGAGAGAGGGCTTGGGCGCTGATCATAATTGTACAGTATATGTTCCTGTCATTGCCCCTTGACTCTGCCATTCATGAGCGGCCTTTAAACCTTTAAAAGCTATTTCTATACTTTTTTTCGAGGAATGGGTAATAAATAGATATATATTTGCAAAGGCATTACATGTTATTAACCTTTTTATTTTACTATTATTTCAGGTGTACGTGGAAGTGCAGGACGTAAACGACCACATTCCTCAGACGGACGAGCCGTCGTACAATGCGTACGTGGCTGAGGATGCCCCTCCGGGGACGTCCGTCATCGCCCTCACGGCCTCCGACGGTGACCTGACGCCCTCCAATCTCACCTTTGCCATCACCAGGGGCAACGAGGACGCACACTTCCAAATTAGTTCGCAGACAGGTAGGTCAAAGGGCGCCATAGACAGGGCGGTGTGAAGTTGCTTTTAATTTGCTGTTTTTGACTTTTTATTCTTTTTTATCATTATTTGATATTTTGTTAGTGTTTCTGTCATACTAGTGTACGTGGCCCGTCAAAATGGATGGCAAAATATTTAAAGAGATATACATACATGCACACGCACCCCCTCTCAACAACGTATGACTACTCTCTCCCTACTTCCTGAGGGACGGGGATAGCTCGATGTAATATATATATATATATATATATATATATATATATATATATATATATATATATATATATCCAGACACTTGCTCTTCATTATATAATCTATATTAGTGATTAAGTAACTTTGCAATTTGTAACTACTGTTGATTGATTATATCTCTTGTTAATAATGCTATATCTTTAGTACCTTTTAATTAGTCTTTCTTATATCAAGGTAAATTTAAAGAAATAAAGTCTAGTCAGAATGACATCTGTAAATTTGAAATAACTTATGGTAT
Source organism: Palaemon carinicauda (assembly GCF_036898095.1). Lineage (NCBI taxonomy): Eukaryota > Metazoa > Arthropoda > Malacostraca > Decapoda > Palaemonidae > Palaemon > Palaemon carinicauda. Next base: position 138,069,888 of record NC_090730.1, read on the forward strand.
AATTACGATCTGACAAGTACAAATGTGATAGTTTTGTCATGGGCTGGCTGATAGATGTAGGCAAGGCGCTCTCTCTTGGCCTGGGTCGTCGTTAAAGACC
>NC_090730.1:138074987-138082487 GCF_036898095.1 Palaemon carinicauda
CATTTTCAGGTGAAGGACAAAAGCCTGAAAAAGACGCAGACGACAGTATATGTATGTATGTATATAAATATGTATGTATATATGTATATATGTATCTGAAGTGTATAATGATTTTTTTTTAAATAAATTAAAAAAATTGTCTAACCACACAGACGTAAGACCTTAAATAGATGTATAAACTCTAGCTTCCTATTAAAGATCGAAGGTTTGTGTTACACATAGGAACAAATATTTGTGTGTATATACTGTATATACAGTGTATACTGTTTGTACGTAAATATGGGCGTGTGAGCAGGGAATATGTATTAATTGATTAATTAATCAATGATTCCCCGGTGGTACCAATTCTTGGACAAATATTCCACTTAAAAGTACTTTTGGTATTATGTAGATTACGTATAAATCTTACCGCCGAGGAGGAAAAAATTCGGAGAAAAGGTCCTCTTTCACGTGTTTATGGGGTCGTAAAATATTTGAATTGGTTCCAAAATTCTCTGTCAGGATATAAGGATTTTAAATGCAATTCCTATTAAATGGGGAAAAGGTGTATTTTAGTTTGTAGGAAAATATTTAATAATAATATTTGAAATAAATCTCGTGAAGATATGTTTACTCTTGATAATACCAATTATTTTTATAGTGTTCTGTTTGCTTCAGTTTTTAGGAATTGTGTACTGAATTACCTTTTGTTATTCTGCAGTGGTAAATAGTTACTTCTCAGAATTTTGGTGCCTTGCGTGAATGCATGATCGTTGAATCTCTCTCTCTCTCTCTCTCTCTCTCTCTCTCTCTCTCTCTCTCTCTCTCTCTCTCTCTCTCTCTCTCTCTGGTATGTGATAAAACTAGAATTAAGTTTATTTAATGCCCTTTTTCATAATCTTCATTATTTTTAATGCATTTTCTCATAAGGAAATGTAATTGCGTTCTTTGTAGTTTCAGCTGCATTAATTTGCTTCTTTTATTTATTAGATAAACCCACTTTTCTTCTTCATTATTATTTTCAGCTTATTTTTGGATATGGCTATCATTACAAGCCTTGAAACTCCGTGACCTTTTTTCTTAATGGTATGGCTGGATTTGGACTCCACCATGGAAGAGAGAGGCTCTTCGTTTATATCTTATTCGAATTCAAGGTCCATAGTGATGTTCATCTTAAAAGGGGAAGGAATTTTGAAAATGGTATTGTCGATTTTGGAAATAAGATTTTTTTGGTGAATATGAACAGTAGATTTTATATATATATATATATATATATATAGAAGGGGCTAGCGTTCGATCCAGGTATGAGGTAGAAATTTATTTCTATTTGAACACGATGTTGTGTTGATATTAATCCATATATATATACTATATATATATATAAGATATATATATATATATATATATATATATATATATATACATATATGTAGGCTATATATATGTGTATATATATATATATATATATATGCTATATATGTATGTATATTTACATAAGTATATATATGTGTGTATACGTGTGTGCGTGCAAGTATGCGCATCCTCATTTGAGCATTGGCAAATAAGTATTTAGACTATCATACGTCAGGGTCCCAGTCGTAAATGTCACCCAAGTAAATTGCTGTTTGGCAGCAATGAAAAATTGTTATGTATATCTTGACTGGAGTAAGACTTGAGACATTTGTTTATCGAATTGGCTGCTTAAACAATCCATGAAAACCATATATTTACTCGGCCGAAAATGGAAGTTTAAGAGACATGGTTCATTGTTCCCCGGGGCAGTAAGTTGTAATATGTCTGGTGGCAAATGGAAACAATTCGTAAACATTAAATAAGAGGGCTCGTGTTTGTTTTCTTTCAATATTTTTAGGGGTGTTCTCTGCTATATTCTTTATTTTGGTACAGAAATAAACTTGTGTATATAGCAATTAGGAGATAATGTTTTCTAGATTGAATATGCATATTTCATATATATATATATATATATATATATATATATATATATATATATATATATATATATAGATACACATAAATATGTGTGTATATATATATATATATATAAATATATATATATATATATATATTTATATATATATACATATATATACATATATATATATATAAATATATATATATATATATATATTTATATATATATACATATATATACATATATATATATATATATATATATTATATATATATATATATATATATATATGTATATATACTCATAAATATAAATGAATGTATATGTATATATACAGTATATATATATATAGACCTATGTAAATAAATAAATAATATATATATATATATATATATATATTATATATAGTATATAATATTTATGGGAATTATGTTTTTAAATGCTCTCTTCTGGTAGAACAGTATTAGGCCTTTCTTTCGACCATCCACAAAATGCCAATGTGAATCAGTAAACACATACACGATTTCAATGCAGTCAAATAGCTATATGATCCTGATCATTCTTCAATAAAATTTCACTGGCATTTACTTGTCACCGAATTAGATATCGATCCACGAAGATGAATTGCGTAAATTTTTTATCTCAAACTGACCTATTTATAGTTACCTTTGTGTGACTATGAAAGGAGCGTGTTTATAAATTTTTATGAGAGAGAGAGAGAGAGAGAGAGAGAGAGAGAGAGAGAGAGAGAGAGAGAGAGAGAGAGAGAGAGAGAGGAAGCTATATATTATTCTTATATTGATGCAAGTTCTAATACTTGGTGTATTATTAAGTCGTTACTTTTTTTGGTGTTTCATGTTTACTTGAGCTTATACATACGCGTTCTCAATGACGTATTTTCTTTCCTAAGCCCCAACACCACATATTATTCTAGAAGTTTTATTCCAGTTGTGACCAAATTGTGAAATTGTCTTAACCGTCAAATAGCAGAATCGATTGAACGTTTATACAAATACTTAGGTGTTAAGTGGGTTGATATGTCTCGTTTTGTAGTTTTGATTTTACTTATATGTTTTATATCGCTACTTATTTCAATATATGTGTATTTTTTATTTCATATACAGTTTGGACCCGAGGGCTTTCTGCATCTTGCTTTTCCAGTTAGGGTTACTGTTTAGCTTAATAATAATGCTAATTGTATTTCAGTGTTAGTAATACATATGTACTTGTTTAGATAATACTTTAAAAAAATATTTTTACGGACTATGTGTCCTATTTTTATGAAGCGTATGTTCCTAAAAAAAGGTGTCTTATGCGTTATTTTACCGGCAACCTTCTAATAATGTAGAAAGGCGTAGAGAAAATTACCACAGAGAACCTATTAGAAGCTTCGCGAGGGACACTAGCTATATTGCACTTACCACGCGGTCATAAGTTTACCGCATTAAATATATAGGTATATATATATATATATATATATATATAAAGGTATAAAGGCCACTCACGAATAGCAGAGTCAAGGGACAGTGGCAACGCTCTTATAGGACAATGCCTTAGAGACTGGTCATTTATGGAAATGATCAGCGCCCAAGCCCTTTCTCTAATCAAACTAGGACCAAGGAGGTCAAGGGAATGACTGCTGATGACTCAGGAGGTAGACCTAAGGCAATGACTATTGATGTCTCAGCAAGTAGACCTATAGGCTCACACAGCCTCCCCCCCCAATTGCTAGGATAGTTAGGTTGCAGAAACTACAAGAAAACAATCACGCTTGAATTTCTCTTGAACCCCAGCCCAGTAGATCACCAGACAGGGACATTTCCAATAGGCTACCACAGCTCTAATATACGGTATTATAAAATCCCCCTTCTTTCTACCACTTCTTTTATACAGTGATATGAATGGGTATAATCCCCTTGGAGGAGGGAAGATTATATAAATCACCGTAAACGATGGAAAAAGGTGAATTTGAGAGCACTTGAAAACTGTTCTTGCCAAATAAGAGGGGTTAACCCCTCTTATTTACAGAAGTACTGTATATCATAATGAGTTTTTCATTGTTCCCTTTCACAGAGTTATTATTCAGTCTTTGCTTCTGTATAGAAGAATTTCTGCCTCATTGGATTCAAATGTTCCAAATTCACACATGCAATAGATACATTATTTTAATTAAATGTAAAGCTAGTATATGCGTGTATCATTGATTGTATGCATACATTACTTTTGCATTTTTAGTTGCGTATTTTACGAGAGAGAGAGAGAGAGAGAGAGAGAGAGAGAGAGAGAGAGAGAGAGAGAGAGAGAGAGAGAGAGAGAGAGAGAGAGAGACTAAAACCTGAGTTCTGTCTCGATTGCACTCGAAATGTTTGAATTGCAATGCGGATATTGCTTCCTTTTCATACCTGTGCGCGGGTTGTAACAAAGGGGAAATCATATAGGGAAATTTTAGTTCTTATTCATACAGTGCTAAATGCTTCATAGTTGGGTTTATTCTGGCACAGCAGAGGCAGAGTTAGAATTTAGGGGAAATGGAAATACGAACCCAGCAGGGCAAATGCATGAGGATGCTCGCTGATCGATTCAGCTGGCGGCGCTACTGGTACCCTCGCTAGTCATAAAGAATTCATTTCTGTTCAGAGCAGACTGAACGGATATCTGTCCGAATGCTCGGGAGATTGAACGAAATTATCTCGAGACTGAACCTTCATTTGGTTTAGTCCGGTGAAGACTGAGCAAAATTATCCGGAAGCTGGACCTTCATCCGGCTTAGACCTAAGGAGATTGAACATAATTATCGCAAGACTGAATTTCCTAATATTGAACTAAACAGAATTTTCTTAATACTGAACTAAACAGAATTATCCTAATACTGAATTAAACAGAATTTTCCTGAGACTGAACTGAATAGCATTAGCCCAAAACTAAACTTATATGCAGCTTGCATATTAACTGAATCTCCAGGAGTATAGCGCCAAGAGAGTCTCGGCCAATAGCCATCTATATCATCACATAAAGTAGGCTGAATTCCTTCCATCTCCACACGTGATATGAATTATAGGTAATTATAATACATTAGTAGTGATCCACACAGATGGCGTGTAAGCACGTGTATATAACCCTTGCCAGAACAGAGGAGCAAGAAGATAATGTTTATTTGCGAACTGAGCGATCTACCGCTGAGCAAAAGACTTTGGAAGAGGCTGTCCACTTTCTTTGACGACAGACGCGGGTATTGGCTGAGAATATCCTGGTGCAATAATTCTAGAGGGTTTGTGAATATGCATCTGGCATAGTTCTAAAAAAATTAAACAGAATTATACTAAGTCTGAAACTTTATCTTTCTTTGTCTTGAAGATTAAACAGAATTATACTAACGTGATAATAAGAAAATAGGGTATCAGTAAACTTATGAAGGTAATCCCCAGATTAGACTAAATGATATTCAGAATCAACGAAAACATTGGTTCAGACTAGAAGCGACTTAATGAAATATTCTTTAAGAATTTATATTGGGAAAATGTAGGAATTAGCATTAATGGGGAATACTTTAACAACTAGAGATTTACAGATGACATAGTTCTATTTCGTGAATCATGTGAGTTATTGTAAAAGACGATAGAAGCTTTGAATAGATAAAGCAGAAATGTAGGCCTGAAAATGAATATGAGTAAAACTAGGATAATACTTCGAATCTCTAGAGATTGTTATGAATATACGTTCTTAGGACGGGCAGTGTTTCCTCAAAACATTAGATCGAAATTAAAAGTAGGATAAGCATGAGATGGAGAGATTTTGGTCAACAAAATGAGGTTATGAGAAGGAAAATGCCATTTTCTCTAGAAAGATAAGTATATAATTAGATGGCCCTACCAGTATTAACTTATATATCAGAAAATTGGAGTCTTACTAAAACCTTAGAACATATGCTAGTTACAACTCAAAGAGCTATGGAAAGAATAATGATGAGAATAACTTTAAGAGACAGAAAAAGAGCAACGTGAATATGAGAGAAAACTAAAGTCAAGGAGCTTCTAACGACATGTAAGAAAAAGAAATCGACATTGGCAGAACATATATGAGAATGAAAGATAATAAATGGAAATTAAGAACAACAGAATGAGACCCTAGAAATTGTGAAAGAAGCAAGGGAAGGAATAGAAGACGATGGATTAACGAGCGAAGAAAATTTTCTTGTATAGACTATAGTCCATTTCTTTTAGCGATGCATATTTGCACCGACTCGCAGCGGTGCCCTTTTAGGTCGGAAAAGTTCCCTGATCGCTGATTGGTTGGACAAGATAATTCTAACCAATCAGCGATCAGGAAACTTTTCCGAGCTAAAAGGGCACCGTTGCGAGTCGGTGCAAATATGCCTCGGTAAAAGAAATGGATTATAGCATAGAAAGACCATAAACAGACTGAAGTGAAAGGACATATGTGAGGCCTTGCCCTGCAGTGAGCTAGCAATGGCTGATATTGATGATGATGATGAATCTTTTAAGGTAAAAAGGGCAGTGCGAAGTAATAAGAGGGATTTTGTTGATGGATGAGTATGGTTTTACAGTTCGTGGGCGTTGAATAAAACTCATATGCCGCTAGGATTGGAACGAGTGGCTTACAATGAACGTTCCGAATATGTATATACTTTGGGGAGAATATATCGAGATTAAACGGAATATTCCGCAACGTGGACGCGGGTTAAGCACATTATGATCGAAATGGGTTTTGTTCCGTTGCTCGCTGAATGTAATTGCTCTAGCCCTCACTCTCTATTATTTGACTCACGAATGGAAATACAGTATATGTAAATATATATATATATATATATATATATATATATATATATATATATATACATATATATATATATATATACACATATATATATAAATATATATATATATATATATATATATATATATATATATATATATATGTATATATATATATGTGCGTATATATATATACATATATATATATATATATATATATATATATATATATATATATATATATATATATATATGCATTGGAAGATGAAATATTATTGGAAGGAGAATGGATTAATGAGGTGTGGGGTAATCATTTAAATATTTATGAACTATAATCTCTAATAACAGTCTTTAGAATGAGAGTTTATTGAAAGGTTGACAAAAGCGAATCAGACATTTAGTAGGTTAAGTAAAATTTGGAAATCAAATCGCCTGAAATTACATATAAAAATCAGGCTATAAATCAGTTTAGTGAGATTGGTGTTACTGTATGGATGCTAGTCGTGGTATGACAATGAAACAAGATCCAACAGATTTTGTTGATTTGAGAACAAAGCCCTCAAAAGAATATTGAGAGTTAAATGGCAGGACAGGATTAGAAATGAAACTATAAGAAGGGTTACTCAAGTGCCATATGTGGATGAGATCATGGGGAGGGGTAGATGGAGATGGTTAGGGCATATTCTTCGCACTCCCCAAGATAGATTAGTTCATCTAATGTTAACTGGGCTCCACAAGGCTCTAGAAGAGTTGGAAGACCCAGGCCTACATGGCTAAAAACTATGAAGCGTGAAGTAGGAGATGATGAATGGCGAA
>NC_090730.1:138087487-138104987 GCF_036898095.1 Palaemon carinicauda
ATAACTTCGTTTTACTTGTAGTTTGTTGAGGCGTTTCTGTTTGGATGTTTGAAAGAGAAGGGGTTTCCTTTAAGTTTTACGCCAGCTCTCTCTCTCTCTCTCTCTCTCTCTCTCTCTCTCTCTCTCTCTCTCTCTCTCTCTCTCTCTTCAACTTATTTTTGTATATGCCAGTACAAGTTTGCACAGATTTACTGCTTTGAATCATATTCGAAATGGATTTGACTTAGCGGACTGGAGGAGGTTGAATGAATTATATTTGCATATGATAAGTGATACATATTTGTCTTAACTGTTCATATTCATATTGATGCTCACAGAGATTTGTCCCTCTTGGAAATTGACCGTGTGTTTTTAGTCTCCAGAAATTGGGCATTTTGCTGTTATTTCTATTAGTATTGGACTGTGCTTCCGTCAGTTTTCTCGAGAATCGATGACGTTTCTCTCAGTCCTTTCCGGAACTGATAGTAGTTATGCAGCTCCCATTGTGGATTCACTAATGTTTATCAGAATCTGACTTCGCTTCTCTAATTTTTCAGCCTCGATTAAGGTTATTTATACTATTTTCGGACATTAATTAGTTCATAATTGAAAACAGACAATATAAATGACAAATAAAGAGAGTAAGGTAATGTTCAAGATAGTGGCCCATTGATGCAACTGAATAATCCTTCTCAAATGATTTTCAAATTAAGTGTAAAAGAAAGTTTTAGTGAAGAGGTAAACCTTTTGTGTTGTTATCGGAATATGAAGCTATTGATCAATCACAGCCTCTTGCTTGTGAAAGTAGCTCGTGGGAGTAGAACTATCTTTAATCCGTACCCAAAGAATATATTTTATCATTCCTATAAAGTTCTCGAGCTTCACCAGGAAGTGAAATGTCCGTTGAACGTTCTTCTGCTGTCCAGTAATAATTATCTTAAAGTGGAAAGTGGCTTCTCTCGAGCAGGGTTCAGCTTTGCCGTTGAATGGCAACACCTAAATTCGCGAGCCACTCGAAATCAGTTCTGTTCGCTTGGTCGTGACCTTCTAAGTGATAAATTTGCCGAGAGACACTGCTAATTGATCTCAGTGGGTCGTCACTTAGGATTAGGACCTTTGTCAGCGAACTGTTGTGAGCAATTGCTCTCTCTCTCTCTCTCTCTCTCTCTCTCTCTCTCTCTCTCTCTCTCTCTCTCTCTCTCTCACACAACTATTTAATATTAAATATTTTTGTATTATCCTTTTCATATCTTTTCCTTCATTTTTTCTCTCAAAAGAGACCATTTACACTTCGTTATAAAGTCACATGTTCTATCTGCCTGTCTTGCTCTCCTCCAACATTTCCTATTGACATTATTATGCAGTTTTTCTCTCTCTCTTTTTTTTTTTAAATATTTATTTCGCGTCCAGTTTTTATCATTTGCTTTCTCTTTGAAGTTCTCTTGTGAGCGCACGACTCTCTTTTTACCCCCTGGTAATGAAATTCCCCTGTTTTATCTTCAAAGGTAGGGCGCAGTATACTTCAGAACATGTAAATTCGTTGTTTATTCTTTTTTGCGGAGGTTTGTTGTAGTTCAAATATATTTTTAAAGTCGTGGGATATTTTTAATGATAAATTCTCAAACACATTTCGTTTATTGTGGTTCTTTACGAAGTGCTTTCCTGTCATGAAGTAAAAGGGACCATGGATGTTTGAAAATACCTGGAGGTTTTACTGAAGAAATGGGAATTTTGTGGACCTAACTTGATAATTCGTTAAAGGAAAGCAAAAAGAATATCATTACAAAAAGACAATATTTAGTAAAAGAATAATATTTATTTAAGACTATAATATGATAAACTTTTAACATTTAGTCACGTGGAGTCATCTAAAGTCCGCCAGCTGCTTCACAAGAGCTGTATTTAAATCAAGACTTGAATTGTTCAGAGACTATTCCAAATTGATCAAAGATTTGGAACTCTCTCTTTGCTTCTGTTTCTCTTGGCTTTTACGACCCTCTACCTTTAAAGAGACTAGCTTATCCTTTCTTCCACTCAATTTTGCGGTCAGTTGTTCTGGGTTAGATGACAACACTTTGTTTTCGTACCATTTCCTTTTTCATTAAATCATTTGAGATAGATATCAGCACTTTCAAAATATATAGACTATATATGAATATATACAGAATAAATCATCTACAAGACCGACATGTCAATAGGGGCAGAAGTTGATCTGATAATGAATGATATTAAATCTTTATGAAAGTATGTAATATTTGCTTTGTTTAAGATCTTGGCTATTTTATGAAAAAAAACTTATAAACGCACTTAAAGTTTTTAAGGTAATTATTATAAAAGGTAATTTAATAAGTCACTGGTAATTGTGAGTGTTTCGGTACTAAAGGTTTTTATGGTTAATAATTATAATCTGACAGGATGAACAATTTCCACAATTCCAGATAGGAATTGCATCAAGTATATTTTTTTCCGAAGGAGTTCCTGTTGCGATTTGCATGTAGTAACTATAAATAACTACAATTCCTTAGTATTTCAGGTAATAATAAATTTACTCGAAAACGAAGGATTTTCTTTCAAGAAATCATCGAGCTGTGCCATTATGCTTTAAATAGATTTGTAAGTTGAGGTATAATCCTCAATGGGTTGTCTTCTCACAACCTCTTGAAATAGCTCGAGATAGAAAGGATCACCTTGAACTTCTGGGTTTATGCATTTTACATTAATCTGTTCTATTTCCTGCTCCTGCTGAGTCTGGTTCGGTAAGAATTACTTAAAAGTTCATGCGAGGATTTATATCGTTTTATTTGGATTTGTTGGCAGATATGAGTATTTTTATATTTACTGTCTTTAGAATTTAAATCTTCCCATTTCGACAGAGAAAGAAATATAGAGGGTGGTCCAGTGGCGAGGACACTTTTATTTATTTTTTTTTTTCCTATTCAGTCTCAGAACTCAGGTTCAAGTCCTAGGAGGTTTGAACCGATTTTAGACACGCACCATTAAGAAGTATTGTGCCTTTTGGTGGCCTTGGGGAAAGGATTTGTGGTTAACCTCATCCCAAAATGCTAGTTCAGAACTGGAAGGCTAATACCAATTGGGCCACCCTGTCATACATACTTACATATATATATATATATATATATATATATATGTATATATATGTATATATATATATATATATATATATGTATATATATGTATATATATATATATATATATATTGATATTGGAATGGATGGCACCAAAGTTTGTAGCCTTCCAGTGTCTGTCACTTTGTCTGTGTGTGCGTGTGCAAATGGGTTATGCAAAATCCCTTCTGCCTATCACCATTATCCCTGTCGTGAAACTGATAGAACTTGCCGTTCATTGCTCGGACTAACCTTTTCTTTACTGTTTGTATGTACGTGAATGTGTTGGTTAGTGTTATCCTGGGAATAACCTCGTGAGTAGTTTGCGGGAGAGAAGTCTCCAAGGGAACATAGGCTTCACGACATCGTTATCCTAGAAGATCTGAGTCAGCTTTGGCTACCCGGGCTATGGTTACGGAGGAAATCCTTAGGCCCTGCTGCAATGGCGAATGTTGTAATAGGTCTTGTTGGTATGGATGAGTCGAGATGAGTTTCTTTATACCCTTTCTGCCGCCGCTTCAGTTTTTTTCTTTTTTACGTCTGTGTATGCATTCAAACCTTTAATTTTTCGTGGCAATTTATTTCACATGGATATAATACACCCATATACCTAAACGCACGCACGCTCTTTTATGAATGTGGCTATTCATATATGTATGAATGTATGTATCAATGAATAAAGGCAAATAAGGACAGCATTTTGGGTTTAGAATACTTAATTGGGTTTTTTGGGGGATTTCAAAATTGAAGAATGTGGTTAGCATCTGCAGTTACAGGTGTATAGGAAGATTAGATGAAAGACTCACCCAATGGTGTATTATAATAAAAGTTCTGTTAGAGAATTAGGAGAATTTTAAAGTGTACTTTGTAGTTGTTGGGCATAAGAGGAGAGAAAAGCTTTGTGTTTAGAAGGAAGGTATTGAGATATTAATGCAAGTACTCTTGGCAAGATATGAGTTGGGTCTGTCGGAAAAGTTAATGAACTATTGGATAATAAAAGGTATATGCAAACGTACTGTTTAGAAAATAATTAATTCTTGTGTTGGTGAAATTAATGTTTTGAAAGGTGCCAAAAAGGGGTACAGAAATAATTTTGCTGTGCTTGGGAATTTAAGTAAATTATATGGTACAGAAAAGAGGGGATTATGTTATTCATTGGCTCAGGGGTTGAAGGATGTTCCTTTGTTCCATCCTGCTGTCCAGCTTCTTAACTTTTACAAAGTGCAACTGCTGAGGATTCCCCTCAATTTCCCCACGGCGTTGACTGTCCTTCCCGGCCCCTGTGCTAGACCTTATGGCCCAAATTTCGAAAAATCCAAACCTGAAAAGATATGTGGAAACTGTTCACTAGGAAAGGAATGTTCTATAGAAAGAAAATACTGCTGTGTCAAAAGAGTGTCTGAAAAGAAATTTTGTTGCGACTAATTAAACCATTATGAAAGCGGGGATTTTGCTTAGATACGTAAGATACATAAAAACTGACTGCTTTGGTGTTAAATTAGGTCTATATCTTGGTGAGTTACGTCTCTGTTGTTGTTTGATATTGTTTTTACAAATGGAGTGACAAGAGTAGGCATGGAAACCATAGAAGATGACGATGTAAACTTGTTAAATTGGGAAATGGAACGTAATATAAATATAGATTATCTGATGTTTGCAATTATTAGTGTTAGTTCGTGAGAATTAAGAGAAGAGTCAGAGAATACTGAAATTGCTGTGAAATATATATATGTATATATATATATATATATATATATATATGTTTATATATGTATATATATGTATAAATGTATATATATATATATATATATATATGTGTGTGTGTGTGTGTGTGTGTGCTCTTGGGTGGGTATTATTTCCATTATATTCGATTCTCCGATTGATAGGTTTATTATCCCATAACTTATTGACACTCCTAATCAGAGACTGGCCTCCTGCCAGTTGTTATTATCGAACGTCAGTTACTGTCATAACTCTCCGGTTGAACTGTTTATCAAAATCTGTACTCGGGAGATAAACCATATTGTTTAATAGGAGAGGAATATATTTGATTTTCTTTTTCCAGTTCCCTCAGATTTCATTTAGACCTTATATTCGAAAAAGGGTTATTTTTATTCGTATATTATTGCCTGACAAGTTTACGTTTAAATGTTTTTTAAAGATATCGGGAACAAAAATGGGTGAAAGTAGAACGACCCACACTGTGTTAAAGAAGAATTTCTATATAACTCACAAATAGAGCATTGTAACTTCAGTTATGTGTATTGCACAGCATTTGCTGCTGCTCATAAGGTCACATCTTGGGGTCTAATTGGTCAACTAATCTTTTTTTAACGATTTAAGTGGTCGTTACTCTCATTTCGCTCTCCTCTAATGTGTACCAGAAAGTATTTTAAAGTGTTTAATTTTCCTTGTTTTTTTTTTATTCCTACACCCAGTCATTCATTCCTGATAATTTACTGGTTCATCTCTTCTAAAGAGACGGTGTAGCCACTGAGAATTTCAGATTTACTGACCTGGCCCTTGATTAGAATATTTAAATTTGACTAATAAATGCCATTTCATTGTAGCTGATGTCTGTATATAGTGATTTGAAATAATTCTTGCACTTGTCATCATAACGTCAAGTCGCTTCTAGACTTCATTGGGTATTTACGATTCCACTCTGTAGTCCCTTGCAATTTTATTTTTTATTTTCTTTCTATTTTAAACTACTGTATTTATCTGTAGTTGTTGCTGTATCCCATCTTCTACCCACAGTCTACATTGGCGGCCATGACATTACCCTTTCTGACATACATTATTCCGTTTTCCCATCTGTGACCTCTTTTGGTTTATTCTATTTGGAATATGTTTTTTTTATTTTATTTGTTCACTAACTAGAATCTGATTTTGAGATATTTAAATGTAAATCTTGCATTTTAGTCAATTTCAATGTAAATCTTGCATTTTAGTCAATTTCAATGTAAATCTTGCATTTTAGTCAATTTCACTGCTCCCAAGACAGGTCAGTTATATATTCATTGAATTTTCAAAATAGGTTTCACCTATCTGTATAAATATGCAATATTCATAATTGTATGTATTTACCTTTGCATTTCAGGATTGTTGACTACTGCCTGGACATTGGACCGCGAGACGCGCTCCGAGTACGAGCTCTGGGTGACGGTAAGTGACGGGCAGCTCTCTTCTGTCACTCCGGTCTTCATCACTGTCACCGACGTCAACGACAACCCGCCCGAGTTTCTGGAGAGCCTCTACCGCGTCTCCGTCCCTTCCAGGATCAAATCTAAGAAGAGGACTTCCCTCTTCAGGGTAAGTGTCCTTCCTCTTTCTCGTTTTTCATTTTCTTTCTATTTTATTTCACTTGAATAGTCCCATTCAGATGGAAAACATAATAGGGTCCGATATCCTGAGGCTTTTCTGGGATTCTCTGGCATAGGATATATTGTATCTTTTTTCTCTTCTCTTCCTCCCACCCTCCCAGTTTGAGTTTTAGAGAAAGTATTATTATAGAATTTTCTCAAATATTCGTTTACTAGTGAATATGATAGATTTACAAGATGATTTTTTTTTTTCAGGGAAATTTGAAAATAATAATACAAAGAAGCTTCTAAGATTTAATGCGGATAGTCTTATTATTTTTTCTTTTAATTCTAAGTTTTCGTACACGCGCATATATATATATATATATATATACATATATATGTATATATTTTATTATCATGTAGATGCATACATATGATAACACACACACACACACACACACATATATATATATATATATATATATATAATGCATATATGTATATATTATATATATAGGTTGGCCAGGGCACCACCCACCCGTTGAGATACTACCGCTGGAGAGTTATGGGGTCCTTTGACTGGCCAGACAGTATTACATTGGGTCCTTCTCTCTGGTTACGGTTCACTTTCCCTTTGCCTACACATACACCGAATAGTTTGGTCTATTCGTTACAGATTCTCCTCTGTCCTCATACACCTGACAACACTGAGATTACAAAACAATTCTTCTTCTTCTTATTCTTTCAAGGGGGTTTACTACTGCACTGTAATTGTTCAGTGGCCACTTTCCTCTTGTTAAGGGTAGAAGAGACTTTAGCTGTGGTAAGCAGCTCTTCTAGGAGAAGGACACTTCAAAATCAAACCATTGTTCTCTAGTCTTGGGTAGTGCCATAGCCTCTGTACCATGGTCTTCCACTTCCTTGGGTTAGAGTTCTCTTGCTTGAGGGTACACTCTGGCACCCTGTTCTGTCTTGTTTCTCTTCCTTTTGTTTTGTTCACGTGTCTATAGTTTATATAGGAGATATTTATTTTAATGTTATTACTCTTCTTAAACATTTTATTTTTTCTTGTTTCCTTTCCTCACTGGGCTATTTTCCCTGTTGGAGCCACTGGGCTTATAGCATCCTGCTTTTCCAACTAGGGTTGTAGCTTAGCAGTTAATAATAATAATAATAATATATATATATGTATGTATGTATGTATGTATATTAATCCAAAAGGCGGTTTATTGAAATAGACCGAAATAGTTCTGTGCTCTGTTGGGTCTCGGCTAATGTACTCTGGAGGAGTGCTCGTTCAGTAGCGCTGGTTGCATTCCATTTACCTACGGAATGGATGCAAGGGGCTTTTGGGAATCCGGACTCGCCGTATACTTTTCCTGGGAGAAAATCCTCTCAGTCCCAGCTCGGCCCCTTTTGCTTTGCCCCGATCTTTCCCTCGAGGAGAAAAAGGGAAATAGACTTTTAATTCAGGTTGTTTACTTTTTTGTGGTTATTTCAGTTCTGGTTGAGAGTTCTCCTTTTCTCTTTTTGAAAGATTATAAAGATAGTGCTATGATTTTTCCCTCGTTTGATAATGTTTTGTGTCTTACGGTAATATTAGCTGTGGTGGAAATTATACTCTAAATTCTTAGCTTGAAGTCAAGAATGGGAATCTGAAAATAGGTTTTGAAAATGATAACATTTAGGACATTTGTTTCTTGTTGTTGATCAAACAATTTCTCATTACCGTCTCTCAACTGAAAAGATAAAAATGAATACGAGTTCGTTTATAAGCCGATATGCAAATCTCCTCAAGGACATTCACTTGTATCATTCTTTTAAAGAATTAAATTGTAGAATGTTGGAGTTCTCTGAGTCACTTTATAACTTAATGATCCTCTTGATAAGTTCAAGCTCGTACATACGAATTTGTAAGTTATTATGTGTTTTGATTAAGTACATTATACTGTATATGTGTAATTTTTGAGGCTTGCATAATCCCGTTTCTATAAAAATTTTTATATATTAGGTTGCCGAAACTACATGATTGATATTCAAATGATACTCTATAGACACACAAACACACACACATACATATATATATGTATATATATATATGTATATATATATATATATATATATGTATATATATATATATATATGTATATATATATATATATATATATACACACACACATATATATATATATATATATACATATACATATAGTTCTGCGTGATTTGACTGCGTGTCTGTAAACGAATTAATTTAATAATTATCTGAAACTACGTAATTAATATGCTGTTTATACTCTGCATATGACCGCTTTGATTTTTAACCATAATGATTGTCGTTTTGAAAGGTTTCAATACATCGGAAGCCAATTCATTTGATTATTAATTTAGATAAAGAGGGCCATTATGTGTTATGGGGGAAACATGTCCAAAAATAGTAATGGTAATGTTCACGGTTGCTTTGTTGTATTTAGAAGCAATTATTATTTCTTAGCATGGATTAGATTTCATTGTAAACTTATCACTGAGACTCTCACAATGAAACGAAAATCCTTTTTGATTACGAGTTTATATAAAGAGGTCAGAGAAGTGTGCAGGGTATTTTTGATATTTTTGTTTTGTTTTTCAGCGAGAATATCTAATTTTTTATGTGGGATTTGTTAAGAAAATTTAGATTTTTATCATTTACCTTATACCTGAAATGGCATTTATGAGAAAGAAAAGACAATTTTTGTCCAATCACCGTAATTCAGTTCGGGTTTATATCGCTGCTTGTTTTTGTATTTTTTTTTGGGGGGGAGGTGTACAAAAGTGTTTGAAACACACAACGTATATATATATGTATATATATATATATATATATATATATATACACACATATATATATATATATATATATGTATATATATATATATATATATATATAATTACCTCCGTCAACGAAGCTGGAAGTAGGTTATATTTTACCCCCTGTTTGTGTTTGTGTGATTTTTTATGTGTTTTTGTTTGTTTGTGAACAGGTTCCTGGCCACAATTTTAGTCATAGAGGATTGAAACTTGCAGGGATTAACTCTTATGTAAAAATCTGGAAAATATTAAATTTGAAAGGTCAAGGTCCAGGTCACGGTCAAGCAAAATGTCCAATTCGCGTAATCAGCCATAAGTTTGGACATCGTTGTCACAGAGACTTCAAACTTGGTTCATATTTGCGTGTATGAAAATCCACGACACTTAATATATGTTAAGGTCAAAGGTTAAGGTCTAGTAGAGCTAAAGGTCGAGAAATAAGGTGCCGCGGTAGAAGTCTGTGCTCTATTGAGTGCCCCTCTAGTTATTATTATTATTATTATTATTATTATTATTATTATCATCATTATTATTATTATTATTATTATTATTATTATTATTATTATTATTATTATTATTGTAAATATTATTAGCCAAGATACAACCTTGGTTAGGAAAGCAGAATACTTTAAACTCAAGGGCTCTAACAGAGAAAGTATCCCAGTAAGGAAAGGAGATAAGGGAACAGCAAATAAACTAGATATAAGTAACAAGAAATATAGAATATTTTAAGAACAATAATAATGTTAAAATAGATCAATAATATCTCAGGTATGAAAAGAGACTTATGTCAACCTGTTCAACAGAAAAACATTTGCAAAAACTTTGAACGCCTGAAGTTCCACTGATTTAACTGCCGGATTAGGAAGATCTTTCCACAATCTGGTCACAGGTGGAATACAACTTTTAAGAATACTGTGTTAGAATTAACTGTATAACTACTACGTACAGGATGGTACAGGATGGAGAGATCAGAGTACAATGAAGGATTTTGATTATGAAAAATCTTATGTAACGTGCAGAAAGAACTGAGTGCTGGTGCCAGAGAATAATATCCGGATAAGGAATAAGAAATTCAGACGCTGAAGATGTGACAGGCGAACAATACTCGAAACAAGGTAGATTGAATGAATAAAAACATATCCTAATTATTGACTAATCGCCGAAAATACGTAAGGACTTTCACAATACGGCTTCTTTTTTTTTTTTTTTTTTTTTTGTGTGTGTGCAATCAGGCATCACACATATCATTTTGAATTATTTGTAAATAGTAAGAGACATCGTCAGGGCAAAGCCCTGAATGTCTAAGAGACACTGCCCTTGGCCTACTTATAATTACACTGAGTTTTGTTTGTGGTCAAATTCATCCCTTTGTTTGTGATCAACTTCATCCCCCATAATTTGCACCATACTCTGACTTTAGCTAGAGCTTTATTAAGGGATTCTGCAAAAATATTTAATTGTACTTAAAAGCCTACTAGTATGTACTACCTATGCGGAGCTGTTTTTTGTTCATATTGCTGTGAAGGCATCCGGTTAAAGAATGATGAAAAATAAGTACTGTGGTTTCCGGAAAATGTTTCAGTTTCTATTTACTATCGACTTCAAAGGGAAAAGTGTCAGCACACAAAGGAATGCTCAACTTTTTATAGGAATTTATATAGTTGATTTTTTTGGAGAGAGAGAGAGAGAGAGAGAGAGAGAGAGAGGAGAGAGAGAGAGAGAGAGAGAGAGAGAGAGAGAGAGATAGGTAATCATATATTCTCAGTGTGTGAAAATTCTTGTTTTATCAGAATAGATATTCTTTTTCGTGTCAACATTAAAATATTTTTGTTTGATATTTTGTTCCTCATTTCAAAGTTGGGAATATATATAAATTTACCGTTATAGGCTCAAATATGATCAAAGATTGATGTGTTAATGTAATTTTCGGCCTTCATATACCATAATAAAACCAGTTATCGTTTGATAAGATAAGGATTTGCCTGTCGCAAAGATTATTTTATACTTACTTTACTAAAATACAGCATTGTATTCTAAATAATGAAAAGCCTACTTGATTTTTTTTTTTTTTACCTTATAGTATTGCTAAACTAGTTATGAAAAGTTTTGACGTATTACGCTATACATTTTCACATTATTACCAGTATGCTGCAGATTCATAAACGTTGCAATTAAATGAAACGTGAAGATTGACGACCGTAGACTCTCTTCAATTTGCTCCTTGTCTTACTATCTATCGAGAAACCTTCCCGCAAAATACTGCAGAATTCTAAACGATCTTATTTTATGTTTTTTTTTTTTTATCTAATTTATACGTTGTTTATTCGTTGCTGCTTCAAATTAGGGTAGACTGATGAATTTAAGTATTAATTACAATAGTTTTCAATAAAATACTTTGTTTATCTAATTACAATAGTTATTTTCAATAAAATACTTTGTTTATCTAATTACAATAGTTATTTTCAATAAAATACTTTTATGTTTATCTAATTACTACAATAGTTGTTTTCAATGAAATACTTTGTTTATCTAATTATAATAGTTATTTTCAGTAAAATACCTTGTTTATCTAATTACAATAGTTATTTTCAATAAAAATACTTTTATGTTTATCTATTTACAATAGTTATTTTCAATAAAATACTTTATGTTTATCTAATTACAATAGTTATTTTCAATAAAATACTTTTATGTTTATCTAATTACTACAATAGTTGTTTTCAATAAAATACTTTATCTAATTATAATAGTTATTTTCTATAAAATACTTTGTTTATCTAATTACAATAGTTATTTGCAATAAAATACTTTATGTTTATCTAATTACAATAGTTATTTTCAATAAAATACTTTGCTTATCGCGTAGTTTTACAAGAATTTTCACTTAACTGACACAGCAATGAACAGCAAAGCTACGCAACGGAAAATTGAATTATTAGTGAACAAATGACATTTCATTATCATTTTTAAAACGCCACTTCTTTTGTGTATCATTTAATAGTTTCTTAAATTTTTTCTTATATGTTTCCTTCTTTTGAACTTAGTGCGTATACGTTTTACCCAAGAATTGATTGTGCCATGAAATAGCAGATTTACTACATTGATAAAGGCTATCGGAAATTCATTTTCAACCGAGACGTTATCTAAGATTTCCGGCCTTTCCCCGTACTATATCTGAGCAACTGAAACATGAATGATAAGTTAAAATTCTACACTTCATTATTATTATTTTTGTGGTTTCCATTTGTTTTAGTTTTGGACCCACAATGATGTGTAAATGTTACCAGGTACACCTTCTAAGAATATCTGTCCATATTAAGGTATTTTAGAATCTCTCTCTCTCTCTCTCTCTCTCTCTCTCTCTCTCTCTCTCTCTCTCTCGCAAGCGTTTAACACACAGGTCACGCGCAGCGATCTTAGCTGCCAAATGTTTTCGGAAGGACGTTTGCCATCCTCGCCAATATTATTCTTGGAAAGATTTTGAAGCGATATCGTAACCAAAAATCCTCACATCTGTTTCGCATTAAAATTCAAAAGTCTGCCAGAACGAATAGCCGTTTAGAGAAAGATATTCTCTTACTCGAGTACTTGGAGTTTGGAAAAGATTTTCAGGGGGTAATGCCTTTCTGCGGCGCACTATAGACGATATGGAGGTTTTGTGCCTCATCTTCCTTGTACTTTTAATTTTCTCCCTTTAATTGCTGTTAGCCTGGCTATCCACATTCTTTAACTTTGCATCAAAAAATGGGTATCGCTCTAATTGAGACTTTTGCGCCGCACTGTAGACGATACTAAAGGTCATTTTGGCCTATCCTCCTTCTACTTTTCATTTGCATCTTTTAAATACTTGTTAACCTGGCTATCCAGCTTCTTTAACTTAGCACCAAAAATTACCTTAGACTTATGACGCAGAGGTCTTATCAAGAAACAACAGTAATTAATGAAAATTATGCTTATTATTAATCTAATAGTTATGAATTTTATTTTATTCTGAAGATGATGTATTGCTTAGCTGTCATCAGTAAAGTTTAATATTCTTTGTGACTCGTCTTTTAAGAGTTATTGCTTAATACCTTGTCACCAATCCTCAAAATACACACACCCTTCTTAGATTGACCTTGTGATAAAGAGAAATATGCGCATATTTGAATTTATTGCGAGGTTTGTTTAGAATATTTCATTATTTTGACAGAAAGTTCAGATGCAGTGCTAATTTTTTTCAACTATGATTAATTATTATACCTTATATTTTTCATTACGGAGCTCTGAAAATATGTTGTATTTTTTCGCGTACAGTAGTTTAACCCCAATAGCAGGTTTTCTTTTGTGAGATATATATATATATATATATATATATATATATATATATATATATATGTATATATATATATATATATATATTTGACCTTTTATCACCAGTTAAATGTATTTCACCAAGCTTTTTTACCATTTTTAGTTTCTAGCGGTATATTCACGGTGATAGCGTATAGGGACAAAACATGTTTTAAAACCATGTTTTCCTGTGTAGCTTGCTCTTCATTTTTTATCATTATTCTTTTTGCGTTAAATATTTCCCTTTGTGTGTTATTTAACTTTTTGCCATTTAGCTAATACTTTCGTTGTCTTCCGTTTTTGCCTTACGTTTAAAGTTTTGGATTTTCTTTCGGGTAGATGATTTATTCTTCATTTTCTTAATTTTTGCTTAAAGCTTTTGAATGATAATTATTGTGGATTTATAACAATAATGTATAAATTTGGCAAATGAATTAGAATGATCTTCTCTTACCTGGTAATGCTCTGAAAAGTAGATAAATATCAGTGAATGATATGACCATTTTACTTCACTATAGCTAAGTTATATCTACAAACCCGTCAGATTTTCTTTCATAGTATTTTGTACCTTCGCTTGTTCATGAAAAGAGTAAAACACCTGAAAAATGATGCCTAATTGTACATATGTATCGGCTTTTTGTTTATACTTTTTATGCATGTTGATCTTTGCCACTAATTGCGGGATGATAAGGGTTAAGGTTATTTTATTTCCGTGCGTAGAATTTTATTGAATCATATTTCTTGTTATACCGCTAGATGTGGGTGCGGTACCTGGCTAGAGAGTCTGTCAGCTGTTAGAAACTCGTTAAAGTAAGCCAGATGAATCAGTCAGATGCACTGCTTCAATCATGCCGATTAAAACAGTTTGGTCATATTTACAGAGCTTTACTTAATATCTACAGTATAAGGACGAAGTGCTGAAAACAAT
The DNA here is from genome assembly GCF_036898095.1 of Palaemon carinicauda. NCBI lineage: Eukaryota > Metazoa > Arthropoda > Malacostraca > Decapoda > Palaemonidae > Palaemon > Palaemon carinicauda. Next base: position 138,102,007 of record NC_090730.1, read on the forward strand.
CTGTCAACAATATGCAAGCTTCTAGCGCATGCATACAGAAATATATACAGCATTCATCATATACACAGATATTTCAATACATATAAATCACCGAAAACCTATTTCCCATGATAGGGTTAAGATCCAGAAAAAGCGAGACGAGATATTCAAGCTTTCATCTTTTAACTACGGAATCATGGAAGGACCTCTTATGCATAAAACTTTCAAGGCATCACGAACTTCAGTCACCAGCGCAAAAGGGTTATCAGACATTCATTTGTTACACGCGTTCTTGTACTTCAATTATTTTTATTTTTTCAATCTCAGAAATCCAGCTTAGGAACCTCCAACGCATTTTTTTTTCAAAATATCTTGCCTTTCGCCTGTCTATTGTCTTTCATTCTCTTCATGGGTCCATGCCACCTCATATCACTGATGCTTTTCATTTTATCAATATAGTCGTATTAACCTTGACTTACTCTACCTTTCTTAACCTAAGTCATTCTCTCTCCGCGCGTACTCTATAAGCATTTAATCTTTGCACCTTCTAGTTTCTTTTCATTGGAATTTAAATTTTAAAGAAATTTTGCCACTACGCAACATAGTTGACTCAACGGTCCATAGAATAAAATTTTTGCTCTGAAATTTTTTTTTCTTCTCATCCCAACCTCTCATATAGCATCTGTTATCTTCTTCGAATCAACTGATATGTGATTTGTGTATTATCTCCTGCTCTCATCCGTTACGGTACCTCCAGAATTACTGTGGCAGAATCACTTGCAAATATGTGCTTTTGTAATCGACGTTCATCATGGGGGAAGCTTTATTAAGAGCTCGATTAAGTTCTCATATTTATATATATAATTTTCAAATCTGTATTGACATATAAACCTAATTCGATTTCAGTATCTATTAAGCTTTATTATTTGATTTACTATTTTCACTGGTACATGTACCTTGTACAAAAATACTTCAGAATGCATTCACAAATGCAGTTTTTAACTATAGCGGACCTCAGATTACAATGTAACGCTATCAGAACTTTGTTTTGTTTCTTGTAAAATTTTCTTCCAATGAACCATACTCAGTGAATTATACATCCCGAGAAAATTTCACAGAACTAGGAAAGATATAACTAATATCAGCGTGAAAAGGGACGTGTCAATAATAATAATAATGATAAAACATCCTGGTGTTATAAACATTGATTTAAGGTCAATTGTTCCCTGAGGACCCATTTGGGAAAGGTATATAATATAAATAAATAAATAAATAAATAGTTATGGCACTAGAAGGAAATGGCTGCCAGAGTCTTGGACTTTGGGAAAATTTTCATTTATATTTTCCTTTTTTTTTTTTTTTTTTCTTTTTTTTACATGAATTACATGTAAAATAAAAGTACTTGGACGATCCCATGAATATTTCTCTTTTGGATTTTAATTTGTTATTATCCATGGTTGCAACAATAAAGAAAGGCCAGTAGGCCTATGGCTGTATCCTTTTTTTTCAGGGAACTGTAACACCCAACTTATCTATCTATCTATCTCTACCTATCTATCTATCTATCTATTTATCTCTATCAAAAGAGGCACGTATTCTTGTATATATATATATATATATATATATATATATATATACACACATATATGTAAAAAATGCAGCCGTTTCTAGTCCTCTGCAGGACATAGACCTCAGACATGTCTTAATCATATTTGGGGTTCAACCATTTTCATCATCACGCTAGCCACTGCGGATTGGTGATGGTGGGAAATTTTGGTCTAATCACTTACAGTAAACCAACCTAGTAAGGAGAGCCCTGGGTAGTACAGTTTTGCTGATCATGATGTTACACAAACCTTTTCACCACGTTAAGTTATCCCCACTCAGAATATATATATATATATATATATATATATATATATATATATATATATATATATATATATATACAGCATATAAATATATATACACATATATACAGTATATATATATATATATATATATATATATATTTATTTATACAGTATATAAATATATATATATATATATATATATACATACACACATATAAATACAGTATATATATATATATATATATATATATATATATATATATATATGTATATATATATACTTACATATAAATATGCGTTTCTTTACTTAATAACTCCAGGTATTTATATTTTTTGAAACCCTGCTTTACTGTTAATGTTTTATGAAAATGTGCACCTTTTAGTAATGATTATGTTGGCAAAATGTAAATGAGTCTCTGCTTTAGTAAGTTGAGCTTTGAGATGGATTATTCAGACGTTATAGTAAGAGAAGAACGAAAGTCATATTATGAATAATGGGTTTAATTCTTATCATATTAATTTATTTCAAGAGTACATTCGTCATTCTCCACCGAATTGGAACTTTGACTAACTAAGAGAGGCAATAAAAAATGAATCCATCGATTTAATGCTACCATTGTCGCTATTTTGGCCGCTATATTTTAATTGCCTTTGTAACAAACATATGTCAATTTTTTTTTTCATTAATAAACGGGTGTGGGCTATATGAAAAACAATGTTTTACTCGTGACATATTGTTATTAGTGTTGGAACGACAAAATCTTCATTTATTCATGATGGATATTATTTCATATCGTATTGAAAAATAACTCGATACCCGATTGAGCCCTTTTTAAATCAGGGGGATATCCCATTCGATGGGAGTTTTGCAACTAAAGTCATAGTTCGCAGAGAGAGAGAGAGAGAGAGAGAGAGAGAGAGAGAGAGAGAGAGAGAGAGAGAGATGATGATGATGATGAAATAGCATTCTAGATTAGATCTCAAGTTGAATAAGAGAAACATAAATATTAATATAAAATCGAATGTTTGTGTGTGTGTGTGAGAGAGAGAGAGAGAGAGAGAGAGAGAGAGAGAGAGAGAGAGAGAGAGAGAGAGAGAGAGAGAATTCTTCGTGTGGCATTTTAAGTTTGAACTCAACTGATGAGTCAC
>NC_090730.1:138109987-138114987 GCF_036898095.1 Palaemon carinicauda
TAAAACATCGGGCTGAAATTAGCTTTCTAATTGGTAACCTGAGTTGATTTTGTAGGCGGCTGACAGGTAATTGATTACCGACAATTGAGTGATTCAGGGCGAAACATGCTATTGCGACTGGCAAGGTTATTCATGTTGATGGAGGCAGATAATTTGATCTTGTAATACAGTACTCCATTGTCTTGGACATAGCGTTAAAATTTGGTTGTGCAAGGCTTCTGTTTTTTTTTTTTTACTTTAGTAATCTTTCCGAATTAATATTTTTCTAGAATAAAGAACCCTGCATTATTCCTCTCTTTATTTTGTGGAATCTCCCTTATATAACAAAACATATATATATATATATATATATATATATATATATATATATTATATATATATACATATATATATATGTATATATATATATATATATATATATATATATACACACATGTAGATGTATGTATATTATATATACATGTATATATATGTACATACATATATATATATATATATATATATATATATATATATATATGTATATATATATATGTGTGTGTGTGTGTGTGTGTGTGTGTGTGTGTGTGTGTGGTGTGTGTATACAGGGAGGTGATGAGAAGGGTTGAATGTGTGTGTGCATATCTTTAAATATTTAACAGTAATTTTTGACGGGTTGCGTACACTAGTGTTATATAAATAGCAACATAGCTTACAAGGAGCATATCTTGACCCGGTCTAAACTGGTCGTAGTTATTAAAAGATACTGCAGATACCTCTCCTCAGAGTGGATTCTCCTAGTCAGTTCAGGATTCACATCAGCTTGGAACTACGTAAACTTGGACGTTGCATCATAATCTGTTGGTTTTCTCCAGGTTAAATATTACATATTCCGACTTGCTCTGATTACCTGTTACATTAAACCTTTGGTCCGTTTACATTGCCTCCAGAAATGATTTAACCGTGTTTATATTCCTTTAAAATATACATCCGCTGACTGTAGATAGAAATGTATTTTTGATATATCAAGAAAAGAAATATAATAAGATAAGATGTTCAAATAAGATGACAGTTATTTACCTCAGAGTAAAAGTTTAATAGTATCAGTTTTTGTCTTTATAATGGCATATCATTATTAACTTCTGCAACAGTGACGCTTTAATGACAGTTCACTGTGTAAGTAAAATAGTTTTGTTGAAATATTTTGTCAAATAAGTTATTTAAAGGTGAACTCTGCGTAAAATAATTTTGTTTGAGTTAGTTTCTCCATATAACTCCCTTGCTAAAAACTATGAATGAAGTTGTACAAATCTGATAGTTTATAAACCATTGGTAGGAGAATATGCTATGCCTTTTTTTTTTTTTTTTTTTCAAAAAGTGTTCGATATTTACGTCCTTTGATCGATTTTAAATGACTTGGCGAAGCTTTTTATATGATTTTTGGAAAGACATTTTTAATTTTTACGTTTGGAACTTTTCTCCTCACATTCAATTCCACCACATTGATATGGAAAGAGTGTATTCCCCTTCATCTAGATGATAGTTTTTTTTTTTTTTTTTTTTTTTTTTTCCTTTGAGGGGGTTATAATAAAAAAGGCATATCCCGAGAACGCCCTCTGTAAATTTCCGACATTTGCCCCGAGTCTTCCTCATATCCGGCATTGTTACGGATAATCCATCTTCGAAATGAACCGTGTCGGCAGTTGGAATCGTTTTGTCTCTCAAAATTGCAAAGGGAAGAAAATGTAGACATTTTCCGGATCTCGAAAGAACTGAAATTGCGTTCGCGTATTTTTTTATACTCGAGTAATTACTGAAATTGATCACATGCAAATTCAATTATTCATTTTCCGGCGACTGACTCTTGGTCCATTCCGCATGCAGCAAGAGGCTGAAGCTTCACTCTCTCTCTCATTCGTTGGTGCGTTGCTACTGTGTCTTTGCTTCAGTTCTTTGCTTTGTATTTGTTTGTGACATTCGGCTAACGAATTTAGTGTTATTCTAAGTTGAAAGAAACATCTGAAATACCTGAAAAGAAGAATTTGTTGCCGTGATAAACACAAATGCGATAAAAGTTACTAAATGTTTTCAAGAAAGATATCTATGGTGAGACAAAATGATATTGTAAGTGAAGGCCACCTCTTAGATGAGGATTAATACCGAAGCTCTCACAGAATTTCATTTTCTGAAAGTGAAGGTTTCGGGTGGTTGATTAAACTAGTTTATTTTTTAAATTGTGACCTGGCATTATTTGAGGAATAGCAAAACCCGCCGTGAGTAATATCACCGAGTGGGTGATTAGCAACGCCCAATGTCATGTTTGTATATCTGCTGAGGGAGTCGAACTCATGACGGAGTGAGAGTGATTCCATTCTGGAAGTCAAAGAGAAGTTTATTCTTGTATAGAAGTTTTTTATTTAATAAGAAGAGTAATGCGAATAACCTCTTTAAAAATGTGATAGAGATGAATTTAACAAGGACGTTTAAGTACTACATATACTTGAGCATACTAATAAACCGATCTATGTTCTTATAAAAAAGTTTGCCCGGGTCCTATTTGTCATACTACAGAAATATAATGTTATTTATTCCGAAGGCTGAAATGTTGATATATCCCATGGATCACGTTTCTGTCAGACAAAAACTTTTGTTTAACTAAATTTCGTATGTAGATGAAGTAGCACATGTATATAATAGATTTATTCATGGGTTTTATTCGTTGATAAGAAATAAAGATGAATGATTTTAGATGTAATACACTCTTAAATTTCATTGTAAAGGTTGAGCGATGGAATTAAAGTAAGTCAACTGTGACGAAAAGTGCAAAATCTAAGTTTCTTATGATCCGTTTACGGATATCATCCATATTCACTTGAAACTGTAGGTGTCCCTAAAAACTCTTTGTAGTGTCTCATCGGCCACAAGCTTTGCCCGCTTATTAGCCATCTACTTTCTCCCTTCCCCATCACGGACTATATGGCCCAATTTCTCTAAATAAGTCAATCAATTGATTAATCAAGCCTAGGCCTGATTAACAGAAACACTTCGAAAAGGGTCTGAGATGTAAATATTGGGTGGTTTATTAAGAGTTTAGTAATCTGTACATCGGGGAGTAGGACGTCCTAATAAATTTGATAAACTTGAATCATGTCTGCAACCATTTTGCTAAATTTATCATTATATGTATGTCTATATCATTGTGGTAATTTATCATTACAAAGAGGATTTTAGTGGATTGTAGTCATGAAAAAAATTATCGATGGTGAATGAAAATCATTGTTATTTTAATAGATTTAACGTGTCTTAGGAAAAGCAGATTTAATTTCCTGTTCATAAAATTACTAAATGTAAGTAAAGTCCATATGATAAAGTCATAAGAAACTAATTCAGCATTACCATCTTAATTGTAATTTGATTGAGAAACTTATTTGACCATTATTTAGGTAAGCTGAAGTGCATGATGGGACGTTAGCTTAGTACCCATCCGTTAAATTTAGCTGATGGTAAACTAGTCCATTATTATTTTTCCTTTTATAATTAATGAAACGTGAAGTAAGGCCAACTTCTTATTCTGTATACATGCTGAAGAGCTCCTGGCCAGGAAACTCAACCCAATTCCTTCAGAACGGCTGACGCAGCTTCCCTCTCAATGGATGGATACGAAAGAGCGAACTGCAGTGACATCGGCATCTGCATAGAAGTTTATTATGCGAAAGAATTAGGGCAATAACTCGGAGTAAAAGCAAGCCCCCATATGTCAGCTGAGTCACATCACAACTAATTCATTTGCCAGCTGCGTCCGAAACTCTGTCGCATTGCGAATTTAATTACGTTTAATGAAGAAGCGTTCTTTGTATACATAATGTATAAGCAAGAGGTCGGGGTAAATAAATCTTATTGAAAGGTAGTTGCATTAATTAAACTTTCAAAATTATTTTTGTTTTAAGGTATAATTTCTTTCATAGTTGATTTATTCTTTAGGTGCAATAATGGTAATTTTGAAACCGTTTATTCAATTATTGAAAAGAGTTAGAGAAAACATCGATTTTGTTTGAAGAATACGCTTTTTGCCAGCATATCAACTTAGTCTTCCTGACCGTAGGAAGGGAGATTGCTAGCTGTCGAAAACAAGCTCGAGACGCACAGCTTTTAGCTTTAGCAAGGAACTCTTAAGGTATTCCAATGATTTTTCATTACCTAGAATAAAGAAATTCTCTCTCTCTCTCTCTCTCTCTCTCTCTCTCTCTCTCTCTCTCTCTCTCTCTCTCTCTCTCTCTCTCTCTCTCTCTCTCTCTCTATTCACTGCATATGTAATAGATACGTTTTATAAACACATCTACTATTGTATAGCTATTCTTCATAAAGCTGTCCAAAGCAAAGGTGAAAATAATGAGTATATCTTAGTCTGTCTTGAAATTTTAGAATAATAGTGATCGTAGAAAACGGAATTAGGAAGAGGGTCTCTTTGCGAAAGTTGCGTCACTTCAATCGTAGATAGTAAAAATTATCTCTTATTTTAAGCGACAGGGATCGAAAAAACAACTTAAAAGCAATCTCAGAGTCACCTAGCAATGGAGAGATAGATGCATTAGCATATGTTTAATGATTCCATCTCTGTTGACAGGTAATACCCAGCTAAGTCAACATAATTTTCATTTGGAATATTAACACGTTAGGGATCACTCATATCAGTTGTTCTCTTTATTCAGTGTCCACCCACGGCTACTTCGACCCACAACAATCAACTAGCGCTCAGGTTTACATTTACTTCTGAGAGTAGTAAAATTTCACTAGATTTTTTTTATACTTCTTAAAGTAGATACACCCATACCTTTCTGTCTTCGCTCGCAATTCGAATCTTAAAGACGTTACGGGATGCATACGCTCATTGGAAAATATGTGCAAGAGTGGTATCATTACTCAACGACGACAAACCAAGAGTGACTTACGAGTTTGGATCTATTAGGAGATAAATTAAAATGAGAATCGTCGCAAATATGAAACGCCCTTCTCAGGCATCA
>NC_090730.1:138119987-138134987 GCF_036898095.1 Palaemon carinicauda
AAAAAAAAGATATAAAATAATGTAAGCAAAATGAACGTCTGTTGTCGGCAACATGGACAGAAGAGAAAGGATTAAGCAATGGCGGATATCCTGGGGGGCCAGAGGGTGTGTAGGTGGATTGGATGGGGGAGGTGGCTGAAGGATGTTCCCATAGCACAGCCGTGGCCATCCCTCGCTCCCTCCCTTTTCCCATCCTGTTGAATCCAGTTCCTAGTATTTTGATGCAGTTGCAATATGAAGAAGGATAAGGTCTTTTGTTTGTTTGTTCGATTGGTTATCTGAAGGGCTGCTACAAAGCAAGAGCCCGTGCCTTGCATTATCTATGGTAAATCTTAAACCAATCAGCTTACTAAGGTTCGATGGGGAACTTATGATACATAATGATATATATATATATATATATATATATATATATATATATATATATATATATATATATATATATATTTATATATATGTATGTATATATATACATATATATATATTTAGATATATGTATGTATGTATATATATATATATATATATATATATATATATATATATATATATACATACATACATACATACATACATACATATATACACACATTTACACTCACAAACCAACAAGTCATTTTCTAACTTGGGTCGGAGCCCCCTTCATAAAAAAAAAAAGACACAAGTCATTTGTAATCTTCTATTTTGACCTGAATTAAGGATGAATCCCTTTTGCTGGGTGTATTCACTGTAGCCTCTTATTCTTATGCTGTTGCGTTGCTGTTGTTAATGATGTTATCGCATTGATGGGTTATGTATAAACTTCGGTTTATGTTTATATATTTCTCTTATGTTTTTGAAGCCGTAAGTACTATTTCCTCTGAATCCAAAAGTTTTTCATATAATTTTGTAGACAAAATTTCAACAGAATAAGCTTCTTGGCATCATTTTAAGTCTTCAGTATCCCCAGAGAAACGATTTACTTCCAAATGCAATGCATGTATAGTTTATTCGTTATTTTTAATAATTTTTGATTGTCTGCCTCGAAGGTACATATTTTTTTTTACTGTATGCGAAGTACCGACATTTTTGCCCTAACCCCTAAAATGAGCACATTGTAAATACAGAGCACCTGTATTGTATTGTTTTCCTGAATATGACTGACGTAATTTAGGACTCTTTTTGTGGTGTCATTCTAGTGGAATCTTGAAGTGGTTACTGATCCTGGCACTGAAATCATTCTAGATGTCCCCTACCCCCACTCTCTTATCCTCCATGAATAGAAGCCTCAGGACCCTTTGGAAACTATTTAGTCATAAGGCCTATTTTCCTCCTTATTATTATTGTGATTATTATTATTATTAGGATAATGATGATGATTAATATGGTTGTTATTGGTGTTTTTTCCTTTTATCATTGACATGTATGCTCACATTAACAATATTTTTCATGATATCTGTATATGTGTTATATGAAGGGTGAAACATATGGCGCAGCCTTACATTTGTAATTCAACATTTATTTATTAGTGTCCAAAATAGTATTTAAAATTTGAACCTAAAAACTTACTTCATTATTAGAGAGAAAGAAGAATATTTATGTTCATATTGCTGTAATTGAGAGATGGATGGTCATTACGATTGAGGAAGGACATGGTCCACACACACACACATGCATGCACACACTCTCATATATATATATATATATATATATATATATATATATATATATATATATATATGTATATGTGTATATATATATATATATATATATATATATATGTATATATGTGTGTTTGTATGCATATATACATATATATATATATATATATATGTATATATATACATACATATATATATATAATGTATAAATATATATATATATATATATATATATATATATATATATATATATATATATATATATATATATATATATATATATATATATATATATATATATATATATATATATATATATATATAAGTTATACATATTAGTATTGCCAGTGTCTATTAAGCATTGATGTATTGAATGTTATTAAAAAAAATGGAACATGAAAAGCTCAATGTTACTTGCTCGACACCTTGTTGTCCATTTCATTCCTCGTCCAGTGATGTCGTGTCCATCTAAATGTGTTCAAAAGAATATGTGACAGTTTTTTACCTCTGTAAATACACAGCATTTTATCTCCCACTCTCCCTCTACCCCTCCACCTGTTCCCCTCCCCCTCCCTTCCCCTTCCGCCTCTTGCTCTCCTTGATGTTATGAATGTCTCTAATGGCCATGGTCATGATGATGGTGAAGTTGATGATGATAGAAATGGTGGGGATATGATGGTGGTGGTGGTGATAGTAACTGTGGTGTTTGATATGATGATGATGATGATGATGGTGGTGGTGATGGTACAGGACGATGATATGGAGGAGGAGGATGGTGATCATGATGAAGACGATGGTGGTGAGTCGGTATGGGCGTGGGGGGAATGGGTGTCCTTCACCCCCTCAGAGATCACCCCCCACGATGACCTCGTCTTCAGGGTAAGAGGGGAATAAGCGACACAGTGGAAACCTCTCCAGATATCTCTTTTTATTTTATTGCTTTTTGTTATTTTCTTTTCTCATTTTTATTTATTCCCCCCTTTTTCTTCGTTATTTTATTATGAGTCTGCACCAGATATACACTTTTAAGAGCATAAGATAGATTCTACTCCAGCATGTTTACATCTCTTATAACATTGTTGTGAGCATATCGTTGTGGATCGATGGGACTTGGATATGTCACGTACGATTTTGTTTGAGAGCATCTTCCTCCTTATTACGTTTCCAATCTTTCTTAACTTGACTTGTCGTCTCTAGAGACGTAGAAGTTATTTTCAAGAACTGCTGATCTAGTCTTAATCCTGCTTGTCGGGAAATTTGCTTCCCCTCAGACTAATGAGAAAACAAAATATATTGAGTGACGTCACGGAGTGCCTACCTGAGACGTGAATGGTACCCGATTGCTCTCAGTTTTTTTTTTTTCTATTTTAACATTTTCTTAGGAAGAAATATCTTTTTAACGGGATTTTCTTTTTGTATAATATTGAGTGGCATGAGGTCGTGAAATACTAGCTTTGAGACTGCTAGCTAGAACGACATGTCGCTTTTTATAGCTAGTCATAGCAGCACGCAGATTCACTAGTATTTTTATCACTAATTGACTGCTGCCATAATGTCATGAGGATTTGGTATTTAGAATGATCATGGTTAGTAGGCATGCAATTACTATTTGTGGTATATTGAGAGAGAGAGAGAGAGAGAGAGAGAGAGAGAGAGAGAGAGAGAGAGAGAGAGAGAGAGAGAGAGAGAGAGATATATTGATCTCTATTTATTCAGGACTAGTGGTGTTTGGATCCCTCTATTTCACGGAACTAATTTTGGTAGGATTTTGGTGTACCAAACCCCGAGATTGCATTCTCGTTTCGATGTTTGGCCAGCATCCTTGACGGCTGAATAAACTGTGCGTTGTGATGGACCTTCCAGAAAGGAATTGCCTATAATGGGAGAGTAGTTAGACCTCTCTGAAGTCATATTTCTGCTCACAGGAAGTTTGTTACTAACACGTATTGACCCTATATAATCTATTCCAGTATAAAGACGTAATTTTTATATTTCAAAGTAGCATGTTTTCAATTTATTTAGTGCCCTCAAAATATCAGTTATTTCGGTAAGAGTATTGAGTAGTAACTATAAAAATACAAGCCTTTATTATGCCCTATTTCTACTCCTAAGGAGATTGTTATTGAGGCATATTGACCCAATATAATTTATTCATAGTAAAAAGGTGTAATTTTTGTATTTCCAAATAACACTTTCAATTTGATTAATGTTCTCCAAATATTAGCAATTTCTATAATTGTATGGAGCATTTGCTATTAGACTATTTAAAGATCTTGCCGGGTTTTAGAAATGATATCGCTCGGGGCAACATGTTAATAAATATTAGATGAAAATACGAAAGACTTAACATAAGGCTAATTAAAAATCGAACATAATTTCATTAGATTTAGACCTGTTGCTCGTTTCTGTTAAATGATCGGGGTCAATACGAAATCTGAAATTCCAAGGTTATTTTTAATTTATCTGTTGCCATTTTGTTACTAAGAATCTTTTTGACATTTCCAATGTAACTGCCGTTGATTTATTTAGAAGTAGGGCTTACAAATACCGGAGATATTATTTTTTCGCATAAATTTTATAGTTTGGAATTATGTGAGTGCTGTAGATGTTATACGAATGATGAAGTATTATGAAAGGCAGTTTTTTATTCTGAAAGAAAAAGGAAGGAAAATAACTATATTTATTAAAGTTCTCAACAATAGAGAGATATGACAAAATCGCAATGCTATAAGAGAGCTGAAACAAAGAAGTTAACGGTATTAAGAGAAGATTTTGGAACAAGAGATTTTTGAAGGAGCATCTGCATTTGGGTAGTTTGTCCTTTTAAGCTTGTGATGCTTGATGAACTATCTTGAGTTTCAGGTAAAACTGAATGATTTTTCGAAACCATTTGAAAGTAGAAATATGTGCAATCCTACATCTATAGAATATTCAGATTGTTATCATAAAAAACGAATGATTCAATACTTTCTTGGTTTACATAGAAATCCTGAAAATAAATGTGAGTTTCGGCAAAGTGAATTGGGATTTGCATGTGAATATAGATTTTAATTTATTCAGATGTCACAAAGTCAGCATCAGTTGACTTTATGATAGTCATTATGCTGTAACCCAAGGGCATGAAAATATAACATCATTCTTAGAAAAGGAATCAGAACAGTTACCTAGCTTTAAACCGTCGAAAAAGAATTTGTGGTTTGGAAGAGTACATTATGTTTGCAAGCTCTTAGCTTTTGTTTGTCGGTACTGGTGTCATGGTTTGTCATTGGGAAGCGCCAACCTTTGTTCTCAGTTTGTTCCTTGACTTGTTAGCATGGATGGGAACTCATTTTGGTTTAGTCCTCAAGAAATTTTCAAGTTATTCTTGTTTTTATTTTTGTTCCTTAAATTTGTTCTTTGGATGCATGCTCTATTTTTTTTTCCTGACAACTTTTGTTTTATCCTTTATATTTTCTCCACTTACATTTCATTTGCTCTCCACGTGTGTCTGTATTACACGTTTTAACCACTTGTCTCTAATGCATATATGTGTGTCCTGAAAAATGTGGAATTGTTTTGAAATGCATTAATGGATTTTGAATAAAATTATGTCGGTATTTGAACTCCGTGGATTAAAGGAAAAAAAGACAAGGCATGACGTAGAGCTTTTGTTTATTTAGAGCGTTTTTTATTGCCCTTTTATTTCATGTAGTTGGAATTTGCATTTGTGAATTTTCACCGCTGGAATGTTCATATTCACCGTAATAGAAAAAAAATGAATTTTATCTGCATGGCTGAAAATGCACATTGCGTTTTGCATGACGGCAAATGTGTATTTGACACTGTAATTTTTAGCTGTAATTGCCAATTGTTGCTCCCTATGATAACGGAAAGTCAGTTATTATCAGATGTTATTGTTTTCTTTGAACGAGTCAACAATAGGCCTTTTATTCTTTGGCTCGTGTTCCCCCTTCCAATCTGTATGTGTATGAAATACTCCTCTCTTTTGTAGCTGTGTACACTATTCATTTATTTCTCGTTCATTTGTCTCTGTATAAACACAGTAGATTGGATATTCATCAATCTCGTTACTGTTTGTGTTGGATTTTGTATAGAGGCCTCTGTGTGTTTCTATAAGACCTAAAACTTTATATATTGTAGGCACGTCCTACTACTAATCTCTATGAATTCTTATTATATATCTTTCCCTTAGACTTTTCAACTCTACAATTGGCAGAAATCATATTCCTTCAGAAATTTCATTTTCAAAATTCCATAATGTATCTTCCCATAAGAAATTTCACCTCCAAAATTCAGGAATGTGTGCTTTCCATCTAAAATTTCACGTCCCAAATTCAGGAATGTGTGCTTTCCATCAAAGATTTCACCTCCAAAATTCAGGAATGTGTGCTTTCCATCTAAAATTTCACGTCCCAAATTCAGGAATGTGTGCTTTCCATCAAAGATTTCACCTTTCAAAATTCCCTACTGTATGCTTTCCCTCAGAAATTTTACCTCCCAAACTCCCGAATGTGTGCTTCCCATCAGAGATTTCACCATCAAAATTCTGGAATGTATCTTTCGGAAATTTCACCCCCAAAATTGTGTAGGGAATGCTTCCCATCATTAATTTCACCTCCAAAATTCTGAAATGTATGCTTCTCATCAGAGATTTTACCTATAAAATTTCAGGAATGTATGCTTCATATAAGAGATTTTACTTCCAAGATTCGCGAATGTATGCTTAATATCAGAGATTTCACCTCCAAAATTCCGGAATGTATCTTCCAATCATAGATTTCACCCCCAAAACTCCGGAATGTATCTTCCCATCAGAGATTTCACCACCAAAATTCCGGAATGTATCTTCCCATCAGAGATTTCACCTCCAAAATTCCGGAATGTATCTTCCAATCATAGATTTCACCCCCAAAACTCCGGAATGTATCTTCCCATCAGAGATTTCACCACCAAAATTCCGGAATGTATCTTCCCATCAGAGATTTCACCTCCAAAATTCCGGAATGTTTGCTTCCCATCAGATATTTAACCTCCAAAATTCTAGCATGTGTGTTTCCCATCAGAGATTTCACCTCCAAAGTTCTGGTATGTATGATTACCATAAGAGATTTCTCCTGTAAAATTTCTGATTGCATGATTCCTATAAGAGATTTCACTTCCAAAATTCCGGTATGTTTGCTTTCCATCAGAGATTCCACATCCTAAATTACAGAATGTATCTTCCCATCAGAGATTTTCCCTCCAAAATTCCGGAATGTTTCTTCCTATCAGAGATTTCACCTCCAGAATCCTGGAATGTATACTGCCCATCAGAGATTTCACCTCCAAAATTCCGGAATGTATCCTCTCATCAGAGATTTCACCTCCCAAATCCTGTAATGTATGCTCCCATCAGAGATTTCACCAACAAAATTCCGGAATGTTTCTTCCTATTAGAGATTTCACCTCCAAAATCCTGGAATGTATACTTCCCAACAGAGATTTCACCTCCAAAATTCCGGAATGTATCTTCTCATCAGAGATTTCACCTCCCAAATCCTGTAATGTATGCTCCCATCAGAGATTTCACCAACAAAATTCCGGAATGTTTCTTCCTATCAGAGATTTCACCACCAAAATCCTGGAATGTATACTTCCCATCAGAGATTTCACCTCCAAAATTCCGGCATGTATCTTCCCATCAGAGATTTCACCTCGATAAATTCCAGAGCTCATCATCACCCCCTTCCCAATTTTACCTAAGAGTTGTAAGTGCTTTAGCAAAGGGGAGGCTTTCAAGTTCATGTGCACGATGGGCATTTTCGGGCCTTGGAACGCACCTACGTCGGGAGAAGCAAAGGTTGCTAAAAATTGCAATCACGCATTGATTTACGAGGCTTTTATCTACATTTGCATGTCATGATTGTGTTTCATTTGAAAGTGGAGGAACAAGATGAGTAATGGTTTGTCCAAATTGCGTGCATATGCCCGTGAATCTTTTTTTAGTAGGCTGTAGATTCAACATTTTTATGCCGTTTTTTCTTATTATTAGGATTTTCAGTGGTCTGATGTAAGTGTTGACGTGGAGGGATGTTGAAACACTTTTTTTTTTTTTATTTGTATGTTTTTGCTGGTGTATGTTTTTCATATAGAAAACTGGCTTCCTAGTCTTTTTGATTGATGTATCTTGGGTATGAAAAGTATTCGGTTCATATTACACCCTTCAACTAGGGAAGTGACTTGTATTAGAAGGTAACAGAGTGTAATGTAGAATTTTGTTCATGAATAACAGCTTCCAAGGATTTTTTTGTTAGATACAGCTCACACCTTTTAAATTCTATGTCACGGTTTCACCATAACTTTTTGAGTGAAAGAAATTTTCTGCAATAATTTGGATGACCATAGTCTCAAAATGCTTTTGTCTGAAAACAATCCAAAGAGTTTGTGAGAATGGATGTGTTTGTGGTAATCCGAGCAGTTTCAAATTTATTTTGCACAGAATGAATTGTGAATTGATATGATTAAAAGCTCAAAATATTACTCAGGAATAAATGTCTATTTATATTGGAATCCTTCGAATGTTTATCCGTTTTGCATGAAAAATTCTCACTATTTCTGTTTCCAGGAATGTAAGCCATCATTTCCTTCCCTTTCGTTGAGAAAATAAAAAGCCTTTTCTGGAGCCGTCACCCCCTCTTCTCTTTCCCTCATTTGCTACGAAAATAGCTGGCATCTGCAATAGAAACTTTTGCTATAGAATGAGGCATGCAAGCGATTGCTTCGGTTTTCTCTCGTCTTGCTGGCGCTAGCTGGTTGCTAAGCTCTTTCATTCTAGTATCGATGCTTCTCTCTCTCTCTCTCTCTCTCTCTCTCTCTCTCTCTCTCTCTCTCTCTCTCTCTCTCTCTCTCTCTCTCTCTCTCTCAATTTGGAAACAGTCCTTGGCATTTTTTTAGATTAGTATTAGTCTCACGTACAATCCCGCTCAGTCACTTTCTAGAATTCTCATTTGATTTGCCATTAGTTCGATAACTTCCTCTTCTACTAAAACTGAGGTAATTTCTCTCTCTCTCTCTCTCTCTCTCTCTCTCTCTCTCTCTCTCTCTCTCTCTCTCTCTCTCCCCCCCCTGTATCTTGCATGCCTGATTGCAACTCCCCACTAAGCAATGTTAATTGCATTATCTCCTTAATTCTCCCAAAGCCTTTGGTTGATGATAAATAATATATTGATCTGAAGGTTTTTTAATCCCGACCATAATTCCCTTAGTTTTCTTAAAAATTTCGTATATTACGTTTATTTACGTTTGTGATGCAATGCCCGAATTGTTTGTGCGTGTTAAACGATTGTGTTTTTTACCCTTTAAGTTTGTTATTATTGTTGAAATTTTCATTTATATGTTGTAATAGTATGATTGATGTTTGCTTTCCTGAAACGAGAATCCTCCTCTTTGATCCAGGCATTAGCTGTTAATGGAATGAATTAGGTTAATGTGTCTTGTGCAATATTAATATTGTTTAGATATCAATAATTATCATGTGTATTATTTAACTGTAGCTTCTTTGTTTGACAGAGAGATTATGTATCAGATTAACCTTTCAGTGGTTGTTGAGTCCTGATGGAAGAGAGAGAGAGAGAGAGAGAGAGAGAGAGAGAGAGAGAGAGAGAGAGAGAGAGAGAGAGAGAGAGAGAGATGTTCGCTTAGTTTGGCCGTGTCAGTGTGAGAGCTGGTCACTACAGAACAGAGAAAGAATTGCATGAAAAACGTAGATGAGAATTGACTTTGACATGGAGGTGTTTGGTTTGCTAAATCGCTTCCTTGCCATTGAAAATGGAATCGACAGTGGGTAAATAGAAGTGAAGAAGGGCCTTAATGGATCAGTTAATGATAGGTAAAAAATGAGAGAGAGAGAGAGAGAGAGAGAGAGAGAGAGAGAGAGAGAGAGAGAGAGAGAGAGAGAGAGAGAGAGAGAGAGATTGCATACTGAGGTATGATTGGTTGGATTTCTTAAAATATTATTTTTTTTTTATTTTTCACCTGAATACAAAAAGGTTTTAATAAAAAGCATTTTGAGATTCGTCGCCACTAATTCAGAAAACTTCTTACTAACGACACAAGTAACTTGGTAATGATACTCTGCAATGTAATGCATGATGTATGTTATTTTTCTACTTATAACTATTAGCATTTAGCCTTGTTCTTATATTCTAATTTACTTATTGCATAAATGATTGAAAGGTCATTAATTAAGATCTGATTTATGGACTAAACCTTTCATAAGTAATGAAATTTGAAGTACTGTCCTTTGATTATGTTAAACCAGTTCTATACTGTACAGTTTTTGGCTTATTCCTATATATTCACTTGTAAGTATCAGACGCCTTATCTGTTTAATTCTTTATCCCAGTAGATTATCCAGTCTTGCAGTTCGTTCATTATATGGTAGAGTTAGGCATGTGCTGCCATCTATGTATATCTTTAGGTATTAACTGAAGATTCCCTCAGTGTTCGCGTACTTATAGTTTTTCTTAACATGACCTCCTGAAAAGGTGTTCGCGAGAGATGCTGACACAGGCATGAACGGTGACCTCGACTACAGCATCAAGACAGGTCGGGGCAAAGGCCGCTTCAAGATCCATCCTAAGACTGGCCAGGTCTATACCAAGAAGCAGTTTTCACCAGGTCAAACTTTTGACCTAATGGTAAGTACCGTTATTTTTTTGTATATTTGCAGTTTCATGATTCTTTTATAGATATTTTATCATTTATATAACGAAAAAAAAAGAAAGAAATTAATTGGGTATATTTAAACAATGATTGTGATAACATGATATGAGTAATGAGTTCTTGATATGATAAAAAATGGTTTACATTCCCCCCAATGAAAACACGTGAATCTTCTTTAATTCATTCACACTTATGGAGCAGCAGATCAATAACCCGCGAGATAATAGTAGAAGACCAAAGTATCATTCGATGACCTCGAAAGTCTCACTGACACACAACATTTACTTATCTGTTCTTGCATAACTAAACCCGTTATCGAAGATGGTGCGAGACTTTTAGTACGATAAAGGTTAAAAGAAATAAATTGGTATACAGTACGGTTATTATAGTTATTCCTTTTTATGTAATGATTTTCAGTAATTTTCTCAGATATTAGATGTGTTATTGTTTGAATTGTTTGTCGAGCATAATTCAAGAAAGGGTTTGAACACCTGAGTGATGCACAAAGAAAACGTTGCTTTTGTGGAGTATGCTTCAGATTTACTCGGAAAGTTGAATCGGGTTAGTTTTTGCGAGGAGAACGGCTAGTTGCTTGACGGGGTTGATGCACTAGGAGAGAGAGAGAGAGAGAGAGAGAGAGAGAGAGAGAGAGAGAGAGAGAGAGAGAGAGAGATTTTACGAGACTATAATTGTTGCAAGCTAAGTCTGGAAATTGACACACTAACATACTGTTGTATAAAAAGACCTGTGTTTTTACATTGTTTGTTATTCCAACATTTTAGTTTTTTAGGAAAAATAACCAAAATTTCTCTTCAGTTTAATACAATTATGATTGTTTAGGAAACAGATGTGAAGTTTATGCCTTTTTATAAATATTTATTTTAAAAACGGAAGAAAACCAACTCTCCATAAGAACGAACCTTTATTAAACTTTCAAAACTTATATGCTCGAGCTGTCTCCATTGTTTACTCTTGAAAGAAACGTCGACGACCCAAAGGGATTTCTTTTATTAGAATGAGTCTTATTTCTCCGTTTGTTTGAATTCTGTGGCATTTCTTATGGTTACCATCATAAACACTTTGCTTTCATAAGGATATCATTCTAGAGAAAGCATTTGAGTGGTATATATGAATATTGCATAAATAAAAAATGTGGTATATATGAATATTGCATATATAAAAATTAAGAGGCGTATATGAATATTGAATTTATGAAAATTGAGTGGTATATATGAATATTGCATATATAAAAATTGAGTGGTATATATGAATATTGCATATATAAAAATCGAGTGGTATACTTGTATATGAATATTGCATTTATAAAAATTGTTTGGTATGTGTGAATATTGCATTTATAAAAATTTAGTGGTTTATATGAAGCTTGCATATATAAAAAATTGAGTGGTATATATGAATATTCCATTTATAAAAGATCAATGGTATATATGGATATTACATATATAAAGATCAATGGTATATATGGATATTACATATATAAAGATCAATGGTATATATGGATATTGCATATATAGAGAACAATATGAGTTGTTACTTCCAAGTACTAAGTACTAAGCTTCTGTTGAAAGTTAACCAAATAGTTCCTCGAGTATCCGTTGTACAATAGTTTTAGTTGTTGCTTATGTTGGTCTATTTAGGATTATCTCTTTCCCTGCAAAGTACTTTTTGCTTGTTCGGGGTAATTGTAAGTCTGGATGGATTTTGGGCTGGATTTAAAGCAAAAGTTACTTTTTATTTGTGGACGGCAAATTCTGTCTTGTGTTAAAGTATTTTAAGTGTTCCGGTCCGGAACCAAGCAGTAGAGCGACTTGCACAGAAGGTGCAAGCCACGGGCTCTTTAGCTAAGGCAGGCCGTAACTCGTTCCAGAAGAGGTTCCAGTTGGGACATTATGCTCGTTTTGAGTGTTCCTTTTAATAAATAGTTATTATGTTCTTGAAGGAAATTTCTTATGAATATATTCTCACATCAATTGGATTGCTTCCAAAAAAAATTTCAAATTAATTAGAATGGAATTATGTGATCGCGAAGACCAGTGAGTTGAGATATTTTCAATTCTCATAAACAGCAGGTAACAATTTAAGTTTTGTATAAATAAACAGAAAAATCTGCAAAGTAAAAAGTATTAATGTCTAAACTTCTTGATTTTTTATATAATTGTTTGGAACGAAAGTAAAACTCACTCAATCTATTTATTCTGTCATTTTTCATTCTTATCCAACTGAATACAGGTGAAAATTAAATTCTATATGTATATATAATTACTAGTAGTTCCCCAAATGTTCAGCCGGGCTCCACAAGGCAGCAGAAGAGTTGGAAGACACAGGCCTACATGGCTGAGGACTATGAAGCGCGAAGTAGGAGATGATGAATGGAGAAGTATTGAATTGAAAGCTCAAGATAGAGATGACTGGCGAAATCTAACCTAGGTCCTTTGCGTCAATAGGCGTAGGAGATGTAGATGATATATATTTTGTCGACTGAATTGAAAGCTGTTAAGCCAAGTTCAGTTCAGCTCTACTGCTGTAAGGTAACCGTAAAAATCATGTTGGTACTGAACGTTCATTCTTTCGTTCACGGATAACGTTCTTCAATGTTTCCAGAATAAATCGACCGAACATGCAAGGATAGATTTCATAAGCCAAAAGGCAACGGGAAACATATTAGGAGTGAAAGTTCGATATAGCCTGGACTGCCTGCTGTTTGCAGAAAGATTGTGCGGACACTTTATGTCCGTCGATTCATTTTATTACTCGGCGAGAAATATATTCGGTTGGTTAACCCATGCAAAGCTGTAACCTTGCAAAATTGCCAGTCATGTATGTCTACGTTCAGAGCAGTTTCTAAGCCACCTGCCTGGTGGCCGGCGTTTGTAGACTTCACTTGTTATCGCGATCCGAGATTGTTGAAAAAAAAAAAGGAATCAATTGATCAGTAAATTTTCCGTCTGTAATTTTTTTTTTTTAATTTGTTAGAATACAAAGATAAGTTCCTTCAGGTACTCGGCATCAGTAGCATATTTGTTATTAGGATGCCAAGTATTGTTAAGAGACCGTGATGGGATGGAGATCATGGAGTACTAGAAAGTTCAAAGTTCAAAGGCCTTCCTGCCTTTCTTTATAGTCAGGGTTTCGTTCCGTCTTTACTTGAAATTGTCGTCCAGAAATATACTAATTATATAGATTTAATTCAAAGAGATATGTACTCACAATACGACTTAGTGTCACACACACACACACACACACACACACACACATAACCACTGGTGGGGTTATACAGGGTTGCCCACTATCACCACACCTCTTCAACCTATACTTGGAATGGGTAATGAGAATGGCACTTGGAGATTATGAGGGTGGCATAGATATAGGAGGGACAAAAATATCTAATATGAGGTATGCAGATGACATAGTGCTTTTAGCAGAAACTAAGGAGGAACTTCAGAGAGTGTTGAGAATGGTGGAGGAGCAGTGCAGTAGGTATGAATTAGTGATAAATAGAGAGAAAACCAAAAGTATGAAAATTGGACGCCAGAGAGAGGCCTTAGAAATACAGCTATCAGAGGGAGAAGTGGAACAAGTCAATGAGTTTAAATATTTGGGTGTGTTTTTCACAGCAGATGGAAAGATGGAAAGAGCAATTCAAGACCGAATCTCAAGTGGCCAGAAATCATTTGGAAGGCTAAGAAGAATCTGGAAAGATAGAAATATATCCATTAAGTTGAAAATTAGGCTATTAAGAGCAATAGTATTCCCCACAGTGATATACGGTGCTGAATGCTGGATACTGAAGAAGAGAGAGGAGAAAAAGTTATTAGCCTTTGAAATAAAATGTCTGAGAAGAATCTGTGGTGTAAGATGGGAGGACAGAATTACGAACGAGAGAGTGAGAGAAATGGCTGGTGTTGAGGACACAATTCTGATTAGAGTGGAAGATATTCAGAGGAGATGGTTTGGGCATGTACAGAGGATGGAACAGGACAGATGGCCAAAGATAGTGCTTCATGGTCAAGTGGCCGGAAATAGACCGAGAGGACGACCAAGAGATACATGGGTGAACACCTTCAAGAAAGCAAATGGAGGTGAGACATTTCAGCAGCTGGCACAGATGGCATTGGATAGGAGTCTCTGGAGAGAATGGCGATATCAGATGCAGGACCCAACCCGGAGAATTCCGGACGGGATTTAGTGAGTAGTGATATATATATTCGAGTGTATTAGTAGGAGAAAGGGTAACCAATGGGAGATGTCCGACGTCTCCACCATATAGCATGAGTCCTGTCACAATCTTGTAAGTAAAAAAAAAATAAGATGGCTTGTGGACACATAAACACGTTTTATGTACAGACACGCTCTCTCTCTCTCTCTCTCTCTCTCTCTCTCTCTCTCTCTCTCTCTCTCTCTCTCTCACATACTGTACACACACACACACACATATATGTATATATATATGTATGTATGTATGTATGTATGTGTGTGTACAGTATGTGAGAGAGAGAGAGAGAGAGAGAGAGAGAGAGAGAGAGAGAGAGAGAGAGAGAGAGAGAGAGAGAGAGAGAGAGAGAGAGCGTCTGTACATAAAATTATTTTGTGCCCACAAGCCATCTTATTTTATATATATATATATATATATATATATATA
>NC_090730.1:138139987-138144987 GCF_036898095.1 Palaemon carinicauda
GAGCTGGCCCGATTGAATATGGGAGAAAAGATATTCATATTAAAGCTAATAAGAAAATAGAAATATATAGTGATTATAAGATAAGAAATAAATTATGAAATAAAAATCTGATAAATAGAAATCTAAAGCTTACCTTTAAAACCTTTGTTTCTTAGAAATGTTAAAATCTTAAAAGCAGAGAAATTCTCAA
The DNA here is from genome assembly GCF_036898095.1 of Palaemon carinicauda. Classification (NCBI taxonomy): domain Eukaryota; kingdom Metazoa; phylum Arthropoda; class Malacostraca; order Decapoda; family Palaemonidae; genus Palaemon; species Palaemon carinicauda. The sequence continues at coordinate 138,140,178 of NC_090730.1, forward strand.
TCCTATTAAATGTCTAAAAATTTTGCTTGCAAAACTTTTTTTTTTTTTTTTTTTTTTTTTTTAATCATTACAATCGCTAAAAATATGTTGTATGGTTAGAATAGTGCCACACTCACTACACCTGGGAACTGCTTGAGGTGTGAACAATATCCTGAGAAAGTAAAAGTTTTTAATTTGTGTATATATCTTGAATAATGAAAATTATAATAATGATAATGGCAATAATGATATTGTTGAGTGTTGCACAATGATACATATGTGTATCATGAAATAAGATGTATTTGAAATATTAAAACAGGAAATAACGAAAATTTGAAAGAATTATTCTTTAAAGATAATTATCATATTAACGAAACGTACTTTTTATTTTTATTTTTTAAACACACTCTGATATACCGGCAAAATATATAGATATTATTGTGGATTCATTGACATTTGATGTCACGGTGTAGTGATTATATTTACAACAACAATTACAACAATAATAATAGTAATGATAAATGGAATTATTTTTGCAATGTACATATGTATACGCATTACTGATGAGATGAATTGGTTTTTATGATCGTGAGTTCTAGCTTTTCATAATGTACGTTATTCGAAGAGAATTGTCAAAGTACAGTGCTCTATAAAATTGAAATCAGCCTTCCGATAAAAGGAATAGTCCTAGACAACTGAAGCATAACGTTCGTCTGTTGAACCGAAATTAGATCTTTTTGGTAATATTGAAAAAAAAAAAAAATGTGAAATGCAAAGTACTTTTTATATGTCAGATTTGTAGGAGCAGATACTCGGGGGACTAGAATATTTTGGTTTCGAAAGTCTTTTTCCCCCAATTACTTTCTCTCACGTATTCAAGACCCAATTGTAGAAACTTAATCCAGAGATTTCATACGATTCGAATGTAGCTCTACATCAAGTTAAAAAAACTAATGAAATGTAATGTTTTAATATGTTTTGATTAACGAAGTCCTCAGTTTACTATATATTTTTTTTCTACTAGTAATGTTAGTATTCCAGCTGTCTCAGTAAGATGACCAAGTGCAAAATTCTCCCCATCCATCGTCTACATTTTAGAGAAGAAACTTTGATCTAGTAAGAAGGACCAAATGCTGAAATAAACTAGAAGTATGTGTTTTTTTAAGGTATATTTCTCTAGGACATTTCAGCAACTGTCCTTACTAGAGTAAAGCTTCTTGTATAAAGGACATAAATAGCTAAAGCAATTTAGAGAAAATTAATATGTAGAAACTTACCTTATCCAAATAATCCTAATCTTTTCTATGTATGTGACGGTCCTTATTCAATATCTTAATGATTTTTTACATTCTTCATGCAATTATACCGTCTTATTCACTTCGATAATTTGTCTTGTGCAAATAGTTCTTTTTGTGAAGTGTTATTTAATTAGGCCTAGCGTTATGTAAGATACTGTAATGCAGTTATCCCTAGTCTTATATGCATATGATTCGACTTATTAAATAAAAGTCTACAATTAGTCATTTATACAGTATTTTTTCCTTCTCTTGATTGATTCGGTCATGAATTCTGTAAAGAAATTTTATGCTATTTTATGCACGTATTCTACAAAAAGAAGTTATACGGTAGTTTGCAGCAAATATGGAGAATATGCTTTTTTATTCATTCAACCCAAACCGAATAATGATGATGTAATAGATAGAGGCTTTTATTATGTGTATTGTGCACCCGGTAATGTTACATCATTCTTTCATGTCCTGAGAGCTTATAAAAATCCCGTATTGCCTCTGGGTTTTTTTTTTTTTTTTTTTAATCACTGGTTTTAGTTTCGCCTACTAGTCTGATGCAGTTGCACTGCAAAATTAACGAAACATTATGAAAAGAGTTAGTTCACTGATGCAGTTGCACTGCAAAATTAACGAAACATTATGAAAAGAGTTAGTTCACTTTTGGCGAGCACTGTACATGACGGTTGGATAAGCAATAGATTGATTTTAGAATCGGTCCCACTGATTCATGTTGCCTATTGACTCGCGTATTTCAAGACATTGACAGATGAATCAGCGATATGTCACGCTGTGTGTAGTTTGTCATTCAAGAACGAGTTCCAGAATGAGGAATGAACTGGTAATTTTTCACTTAGGTTCATTCTCATCTGCGATTAACTTGAGAGGGGAATAAGATTAGGATATTTATAGAGAATCGCCATTTTATATATAAGGGTTATTTGAATGTAAAGTCTGTCTTGTCTTCTTCTTCTTCTTTTTTTTTTTTTTTTTTTTTTTTTTTTTTTTTTTTTTTTTCTTGAAGAGAATCAGTAGAATTAGTTAAGGGATTTTCGCGACATTTAAAAACAGCGAACACGCTTGCCGTAAATTCAATTAGGCAATGGGCACTCGCGTAACGTGGAGCTTATCCTGTAATTAAATCACGTAACAGGTTACGAAACTGAAGAATAATCACATTTGTTTTAGTTTGTTGTTATGTAATTTGTGTTGTCACGTAATTGAGTGTCATGAAACATACATACGCGCGCATGCACATTTATATAAGCTCGTTATTTATTTGTATATGTGAATGTATAAGTACATGTAAGTATAAGCAGTGTGCTTACTTAATATCATTAACATCGATCTCATCTTGACATTTAAAGTCAATTTAAGGGGTATGAACGCTACGGCAGCTTCTGATGTTGATTGAATTGAGAGTTTCATAACCTTTAGCGTCGGCTCTAATGACTTTTATTATTAATTGAGCGAAGGGGTAGAGGGAACACCATCAGTTATTAAATTCAACCATGCTCATTGTAGTTTAGATGGATTTGCGTACTTGTTTTTTTTTTTTGCATTTGATTGCATACACATTATATTTGTTTTGATATATGTATGTATGTATGTAATTATGTGTATATATATATATATATATATATATATATATATATAAATATATATATATATATATATATATATATATATATATATATATATATGTATGTGTATATATATAAATATATATGTATATATTATATATATATATATATATATATATATATATATATATATATATATATATATATATATATATATATGCCCTGTGTATATCTATGTATCTATCTATCTATGTATATAATAATAATAATAATAATAATAATAATAATAATAATAATAATAATAACTAGATTTAAAGATATATAGATAAGTCTGAGTCTGCGCTTTATTATTACGAGATGCATCTATCAATGCTTATTTGTATGCATGTATTTTATAGCCATTTTTTTTTTTATACTTAATGTTTGATGTATAATGCAAGGAATTCCATTGTAAGTTGAGACAGTTGAGCCGGAGCACAGTCTTAAGCCCTTTGCATGTTATTCCCCACTTTGTTTTCCCATAACATGAGGAGCCACTATTATTGTGTTCTCTTATTCGTGTAGTTATTTAGTCTTAGGATTATTTATATAGAAATATTGTTAGGCTGTGATACATACGAAACCGATATTCCAGTGGCGTGCAAAAGGGATCCTTTCGGGCAATCCTGACATTTTGCAAGCTGAGGTCGAGACTAACATTTATCTGACATTCCCTTTTAGTCTTCGCCTTAATTGTTTTGTTTGTTGCTGGTGTTCTATTTATTGTCGGAGCTCCCGAATCTGAGTGTAATTGCCTGATGCTTCTTCATTTGGTAGTCAAATTTTCCCGAATTTGCGAGCTCTTGACCGGGGAATGAAAAATAAATAGAAATGTTTCTTGTAGCATATCTTATTTAACATTAGCGCAAGTTCCATTTTTGGAGAGAATTCTTCCTCCCTCCCCCATTCTATTTCTATTGAAAGAGGATGGTCATCTTTCTCGTTTCGAATTTCCAGAGGATCTTTACTGTACGAGAATGGCGTGCTTGTAGCGTGTACGTGCGTCTCCCTCGGGTGCGGAATGCTGTTGGAAGAGCAGAATGTCGTTAGATTGTATTTCAAGCAACCTGCTCTGGAGTTGCTGTTTCTCTTTAATAGCGTTAGTTTTCGAATTTCATTTCCACAGAAGGCCTTTTACGCTTCGTTTTCTTATTTGTTGCTGGCAATATTACGCCTTAAGCTTGCAATTGATACATAGCTTTGCATTTATAGAATGATTATTTTCATTGTCCTACATATTCCATATTTTTTTAACGTTACGTCATGTTGTAATATCTTCAAAATTCAAAATATTTCGTCATGTTGTAATATCTTCAAAACTTGAGATATTTCTCAATTCACTGAAAACCGTCTCACTAAATTGACAGTAGAACGATTCCTTTCTTTAATGACTACAAGTATCTTCAAATTACTTTCGTATTACTCGTATTTTCGGAATTATTTGTTTTACATTTTTTTTTCTTTATGAAGGAAGAGATCAACTTTGATTTTTGGCGTTCTTCAATTTTTACACATATCCTTTGTATATCAGGCTACTTAACGTTGCCACTTGACTTACTGCTATGAGTTTCTGCTAACTTCCCTTCCAGTCGGGCTAAAACCTCGGCAAAATATCACGGTAAATTAATCAACTTTCCCCTTTCTGATGTTGGAAACTATTTAACCTTAATATGTTTCTAATAAATGACTGAAAAGGTAAAGAAAACATGTTTTTTTTTAATCCGAGAATCGCAATTCTTAGAAGGCTGTAAAGCTCCTCATAATTTTGGACCATTGATTACATGCTAGTGTTCGTACCATATTGGTTATTATTGTTGGTTTTGAACTGTGTTGTATAATTGTATATAACCACGGGTTTAACCATTGTAAACCACTATATGGCTATCAATATGTGGCTCAGTTTCAAAGTGTTATCAATTCCTG
>NC_090730.1:138152487-138157487 GCF_036898095.1 Palaemon carinicauda
GTTCATTATCACTTTCTTTTACGTGTTTCATGGTCTCTTAGTGCCTCGTTAATGACGCTGGATCACCCCATCTTCAGAACATTTGCCATTTGTATTGCATTTGTATCGCAAGATGCAAAGTTTATGTTCATTTGCAATATTCGTCCTTCGGGAAACGCTTCATAAGGATTAAACTCGTAGATGGTCTTTTGATCTTCCTGCTAAAGGGGTCTGAGATTATCTGGTACAACTAAGCTTTTTACAGGTAATGTTTTTCGTAAGTATAACTGCGTAATGCGCTTGTAAACATATACACACAAGTAAACGTATATGTATTGTATACAAAGTTCTGTGTTTTTGTTTAATTTGAAACTCGCGGTAAATTTGATGCTGGAATTCGTAATTTAGGAACTGAATTATCCGGTATGAAAAAATGTTTTTCCTTGAATATCTCGGCTCTAAGGTTTTATATCGTGTAAACTTATGGACTTTTTAAAATCATGAAACTGACAAGATAACAATGACTAGTTCCCCACTGTCGTAGTAAAAGTTACAGTTGATGGTGAATTGAATAAGGGAAAGGAAAGTAACCATACATCTAAAAAAGTTATGGGATATAGTATCGTTGAAGGTTTACTGTACTTGGGAGAAGAGGGATAACTTCGATTTTGAAAGGATTGATGGATAGAAAGTTTGTTTGAGTTATTTACAAAGTTTCTATGGAAGGAAAGAAATAAATGTTCTCAGATGGTATAGCAAGGTAGTGATATGCCTATTATTCAGAACTAGTGTACGCGACCCATCAAAATGAGAGCTTAATATTTTTAGGTGTGTACAGACATACATTCAGCGCTTCCCACACCCATCCTCCACCCCTTTACCTCTCTCGGTACCCCCTCTCCTCCTACCTAAGGGACGGGGGAGACCGAGTAGGCAATGCAGCTGAGCGTGACCGATATATATATATATATATATATATATATATATATATATATATATATTTCGGTCACACACGCACACACACACACACACATATATATATATATATATATATATATTATTTATATATATATATTTACACACAAACATATATATATATATATATATATATATATATATTATTTATATATATATATTTACACACAAACATATATATATATATATATATATATATATATATGTAATATATATATGTATATATATATGTATATATATATATATATATATATATATATATATTTTTTTTTTTTTTTTTCGGTCCCCCCCACACACATATATATATGTATATATATATATATATATATATATATATATATATATATACATATATATATATATACATACATACATACATACATACATACTGTATATAGCGCTGTGGCATGAAAGGGCAATGCTACTAAAAGGTCAGATTGTAGACAGAAAGGGAGGAAACAGGTGAGGAAACAGAGAATAGGAGACCATTTATTATGGGAGTTCCAAGATGGTTTCGTAAGTTGTGGCACAAAGAGGTGGAAAGGAAAGGTTTTATGAAACTATATATTTTCTCAGTTCATTTCATGGAGGGGAACCGTTTGATACTCCTATGTCAAATATATACAAACATGCTTATTCACAAGAATAAATACATAGCATTTACAGCTATATGCACAGGACAAAAGTTTTCATATTAATCCGGACTCTGTTTGTACATGTGGTTTTCCGCTTATGTTGGTTTACTGTGATTCACTGTTTAGAAAAGTTGTTCTATTTCATAAACTCCCATAGCCATTCAAGTTGTAGAATCCGACACGTGATGAACAGACCTGCCTCCCGATATAATACAGCTCTGCATCAGTGTAGTGATCTCGTGGATTTACTGTATTGTTTATTCTCGCCGAATATCGCTTTCCTCTCAATTTGTCCCAGAACAGAACAACGTCGTTTTCACCAGAGTTAGTTATTTGTTTGTTTTCAGTTTTTGTTGTTATAATAATGGTCCTATATTATAAATTAAATAAGAATTGGTTAGTTTCATGCGTTCTCTTGCTTGAGGGTACACTCGGGCACACTGTTCTATCTAGTTTCTCTTCCTCTTGTTTTGTTAGAGTTTTTATAGTTTATATAGGAAATATTTATTTCAATGTTTTTACTGTTCTTTAAATATTTTATTTTTCCTTGTTTCCTTCCCTCACTGGGCTATTTTCCCTGTTGGGGCCCCTGGGCTTATAGCATCCTGCTTTTCCAACTAGGGTTGTAGCTTAGCATTTAATAATAATAATAATAATAATAATAATAATAATAATAATAATAATAATAATAATATTAATAATAATAATTTGAGTTGTTCAATGCTGCTGAGAATTAACCTGAGTTGATTTAATAAGCGTGACATCAGGTCGAGCTTGTTTTGGCATTAATTTTATCTTGCCATAGAATGCAGGAAATTTTCTTTGACCTGTTTACATTTTGACGGACTCGGTTTGAGCTTGATTTTTCTAGGCTTACTTATATTTTTTTTCTACAGTTTTACATAAACATATGTATACAAGAATAGGATGGAAATAAAATATATTCGGTGGATTATCTGTTGTAGATTCTGGCTAGATTCATGTGCACATAAGTACACACACACACACACACACACACACACACATATATATATATATATATATATATATATGTATATATATATCTATATATATAGATGTGTGTGTGTGTCTGTGTGTCTGTCCGTGTGTGCTTGCACATACACACACACACACACATATATATATATATATATATATATATATATATATATATATATATGTGTGTGTGTGTGTGTGTGTGTGCGTGCGTGCGTGCGTGCGTGCGTGCGTGTGCTTGTGTATGACTGTCTCTCCGTCCGTGTGTGCTTACACATAGACACACACGAGAATATATATATATATATATATATATATATATATATATATATATATATATATATATATATATATATATATATATATAAATGAGCCGGATTACAGAAAACTTCCAATAAGGCAAATGTCTCAACAACAGCAAGTAAACGCCCCAATACACTCACTGTAACCATCACCTCTATATGACATTGTGGCATGCACTATGCTTCTTGGATACGTATGCCATTTGTGTCCTATACCTTTTTAACCCCATGTATCTAAAGTTGTTTGTTCTTATTTCCTCTTCCTTCGTAATATTTTTTAAATAAACAATGTTTTCACCAAACTATTGTCCTTTCTTCCCTTATGAATATATCATTTGAAAATACCAGGATCCGTCCCTTCGTCTACCTAGCAGTTTTTCACTTTCGTAGATTTTTGCTTCGCATACTGTGCAAACAAATAGGCTTTAGTGCTTTCTCTTCTAATTACATTAAACATTCTGCCAGACTTCTGCTCTGTAAAGGAGAGTTAGCCGAACAATCCCTATTTGCATTCCCACCTTGGTAGGGTCCGTTGACAACTCGAGTCGCTTCTCAGTCTTTTGCTCACCTTCCTACATTTTTTTGCTTCAGCTATACAATGACTATCCTTTTATCTCATTCTACGGTCATGCATTGTATTTACTTTCTAATACCAAAATGTGTCAGCCGTTGCTGTTTTACTATCCACGATAACTTCATTATGCTATTATCCTGTTTTTCATTGGTCTTGATAAACTCACACTAGCCAACATTTCTTCTCAATTCCTCCTTTTGCAATCATGTGAATGCCTTTACTAGTTTTTGTAGTTTCTCTTTACTATCCTCCATTAGCATTGCTTCGTCAGCAAAAATCAGCTTTTTTTCCACAACTTTTCCTCCATATCTACTGTCTTTTCCCACGCTTCTTACATCACTTCGTCCAAAACGTTAGTAAACAGCCTTAAAGACATGGCATCATTGTTTCAGTCCTATATTTAACCGGGGCTAGTCACGTTTCCTTTACAAACTCTAAAGAACTCTTTGCTTCTGCCATAAAAGCTTTTAGGCGATCTTTAAATCATACATACTCAACACTAAATAGTGCTACTCTATCGATTCTGTCACGAGTTTTTTAGGTTCATACAGCTCTTTCCATTACTTTCAAACTTCTCATATAGCTGTTTATCAAAATTGCTTTATTCACTCACCTTGTTCAAATCCACGCTCTTCTTCCTTGTCGGTCCTTGTACAATTTCTTTCTCAATGGAAATCTTATTATACACTGTCCTAAAGTAACTTAAAGTTATTATTATCAATTTTGCCTTTATACAATGGAACTATCACTCATCTCTCCAATGAATTTGTAATCTTTCCCACTGCAGACATACTTAACAAACGTGGTCAGCTACTCAACTGACATTTTATTTCTCACAAGCGGTCTCATCTCTACTCTACGAAGCCTTCCTACTCTTGCCTTATCCAGTTCTACTTCTCTTTTTTCTTTCACATTCAATAAATCTTCAAAATACTCTCTCAATAGATTTTGGACTGCATTAACTTTAGACAACGTCTCTGCTAGTACGTTTTATTCTCTTGACAGAACTAGACTTAAACATCCTTCTAAAATGATTGTTTTTCTTTTTTTTCCATCCCTGAATTTATATGCCCTCACTGTTGTAACAATCGAACCCCCCCCCAAATTCATTCCTATCCACACAGTCGTTGATAACACGTCTTTAGTCTTTTTGGCCCTGCAATCAGCCCGACTTTCAAGCTCTACACGTCTCTGGTAACCTAGATAAATCACTCTTCGTCATTTCCATCCTTTCATATACTGTCCTTCCACCTTGATATCCTTAAGTACCAGATATCCAGTATATCTCCTTCACAAATCAACTATCAAATGTTTCTTTTCTGTACCACATTTATGCAGTTTAAAACCCAAGACTTAGCCTTTTATACTAACTACATATGTGTGTAGAAATCACGATAGCCGAAACGAGAAGAGCATAAAATATGTATTATCGCCATGGAAGTAAAAATGATAAGACTTGTTTGGAGTTAGTACTTTCGTCCTATAATTGTCACTAATAGGGCGACAGCACTTTCTCCACTCAAGGCTTTTAATTTTTTT
>NC_090730.1:138167487-138169987 GCF_036898095.1 Palaemon carinicauda
CTGTTTTTCTGGATTATTAATTTATTTAATTTAATTATTTTGGTATTGTGCCAGTCGGCCTTTGTTCATTTTCCTTTTATTTATTCAATTAAGTATTCACTAGTGTTTATTTATTTCTGTATTTTGGTGATTTATTTAAATATACTGTAATGCTATTGATTTTATCTTTTAAGTATTTTAGAATCCCTGGAGCAAAGTAAAATAAAGTAAGGGTGTTCTCGTATATATTTTATCGAAGAAAATATCACATGTTCGCATTTCTGAGTGAATACCTTATTGTTTTCTTATGTACATGTAAGCCTTCTTAATATTCTGGTAATCATAGCTCTTGGGGTATAACTATATATTCACGCATATATTCACGATATCCAACTTGTGGCCAAACATATATCTTACATTTTATCAGGCGAGGGTTTGGGAATATGGGAACACGTGAACATCAGTAGTCATTAATATATGTATTATCGCGCATTGCTTTTTATGTGTATGATAAAAGTATGGTAGATATATGTGAATTAGCCTGCTTATTTTCACGTAGAATACTCTTACATGATTTATTATGAATAAATGGGGTTATATAGTGTCATTTGGGAACATTCTGCATGAATATACATTCTTAGTACAGCCATAAAGCCCTCTTTTCATCTTGAGTTCTTCATAGTATTAAAATTTGATTTCTACTGACATCTTTTAATTCGGAATGAGAAATTCTGACAGAAGATCATCCCGTTCCCATCTTGAGATTCGAATCCAAGGACCCGAGGATGGGCAAGATTGCTTCTGGCCTTCTGTGTACTTAAAATACTTACATTTGAATTAACCTGTTTATCTATAGTCAATATAAACATTTTATCAGCTCCGGAAATCGAGGACCGAGGTAACGGTAGGGTTTAGGGTGGGGCATTTGACTCTATTAAGAAAGGGGAAAAATTGATACTACATAATGGAAATCAATGAGGGATGATCCACTTGTTATTTTGGTTGATACAAAAGTGTGGATTTTTATTCATTTAGATAACAATAAACTTGATATCAGTGTAAAGTGCAATTGTCTCTTGCTGGGTGGTCATGGTATATATAGGGCTCCTCAGTACAATGTCAAATCGTATTTTATTTTCATTTTAGAAATTTATACTGAATCGGATATATACTGTAATAATGCAATGGTACTTCAGAAAAATTTAACGAAATTATTATATTTGACGCGGTGTACCCTGGTTACACCTGGATGTTTCTTTAGATGCTGTTGAGTATCTTTAGACAATAAGTGTTTTGAATGGAACAAATATATATATATATATATATATATATATATATATATATATATATTTAGATGTGCAAATTGCATGTTATGTTTCGTGGAAGCGCTTTTCTGATTATTGATTTTACTCAAATTTCATATTTTAAATGTGGTCGCCGATGTGGTAACGTCCCTGACTGGGGAACGCCAGATTGGGGTTCAAGTCCTGCTCAAACTTGTTAGTTCCTTTGGTTCCTGCAACCTCACCATCCTTGTGAGCTAAGGAGGGTGGTTTTTGGGCGAGCCTATACGTCTATCTGCTGAGTCATCAGCAGCCATTGCCTGGTCCTTCCGGGTCCTAGTTTGGGTGGAGAGAAGGCTTGGTCTCTGATCATATGTATATATGTTCAGTCTCTAGGGCATTGTCCTTTTTGACAGGGAAATGTCACTATCCCTTTCCCCTGCCATTGATGAGTGGCCTTTAAACCCCTGTCGCAGTGCCCTGTTTCTGGTTCATTTTTTCTTTTATGGAGAAATATATATTTACAGATTTTAAAATTTATAATATTGTTTATAAATCATGATATATTTGTAATCCAACCCCCCAAAATGGATGCTAAGAAGGATTGGAACAGATATATCAAGTGTTCCAACATAGTAAAGATTACTATTCCGTTTGGATGAAGAATATGATTTATTATTTATTTTATAAAACCACTATGGTTTCCTTGATTTTTATTTTATGTTCCATCAGTAGAATATTCTTTGAAATGTCTCGTGTAATGGATCGTGCAAGTAGTATTGGAGTGCAGGAACAGTAGAACGATCCGAGGGGTTGCAGCACGGTTGCCAGATATTCCCTGTTACTGCGATACATATCTTTGGAGGTAATAACCCTACTCCCCGTATTATGAATCATCTGCGATGGCATGTCAGTGCCAGAAGTGATTGTGATTTACTTGCGGCCACGATTGAATTAAGGAATTTAGGCATTGTGATCGATGGGCATTTCACCCGCAATGAGGATGATCAGGTGTCTCTGTGCTTGGAGGTGCGATCTATTTTGACGGGTTATTTATGCATGGCGGAATAGGGCTGCGAAAGACTGCGATTTCTTAAGCGATATCTCTTTGGCTGTGCCGGGCGTCTCATGACAATTTGACGGCCAAGGTGTTACGAACGACACGTTAGTGTTGTGTTTCGTGACTCGCACTTCATCATGATGCTATCGGCCGGCCGTGGGGTGTGTGTGTGGTGCAG
>NC_090730.1:138174987-138192436 GCF_036898095.1 Palaemon carinicauda
TGTGTTTATGCATAATTAAGGGTAAATATGTATTTACTAGTATATCTATTTTCATTTTCAATATATATCTTCTTTCCCCGTCTCTTTCTCTTTTAATGCATAGTTGTGTGCACGCACGATAGGCACGGAAACGCTGCAGAGCTTGCGCACGCAACTGAATTCCCTGTCGTCTTGAATAAGCCCAGAATTGAGTTTTGGGGCTTCACATATCTTCATAGAGTGGCATTGAGCATCATTGTTACTAGCGGAAAGATGGCTGGAAATGCCTGCGGGAAAACCTAGAAACCTGTTTCCAGGCCCCAATAAACTATTGTGGGGGGAAAAATTCCAACGAGGCATTTTATTACGGCCTCGGATAGAAAAGGTGGTAAGATTTCAACACAATGGTTGGACTACTTCGGTAAAATATTCCGCCAGCCCCGCGGGGGACTTTACTTACTCCAAGGAGGATGGGGAGGAAATAAGAACGGGGGGGGGGGGGGGGTTGCGTTGCTTGCACGAGCGCGCAAGTTGCCCTCAACAATAACCCTTCTTCATCCTTCATTTTTTTTTCTAGTCTCTCTCTCTCTCTCTCTCTCTCTCTCTCTCTCTCTCTCGCTTCATTTTATTTTTCTTTCTGGTATATATTTTTTTTTTCATTTGTGAGAAGGTATAAAAGGTGTTTGGTTCTCGTCCCTCTAAGAGCAAGGTGGTGTCTGGATAAAGTTTTATCTTCCATAAGAATTGGCTATTGGCTTTCCCACGGGAGAAGAGAGAGAGAGAGAGAGAGAGAGAGAGAGAGAGAGAGAGAGGGGAGAAAGAGAGAGAGAGAGAGAGAGAGAGAGAATGTATTTTGCCATTTCATTATGGATATTTTGTATATAAAGTCTTATTAAGGCATGGTTGTTATAATCAATATTTGATACCTTCGTTTATCATTGCAATACTGTGTTGATGAGTGATGGTGCATGTCCCTTTGCAACAATGTCCATTGACCCTTCCAATGTCTTACGCCATTGCCTGATTGTCCCTCTGATAATGGGTAAGTTCTGTAATAACAATTTCTCTTGAGTTTTGATGACTGGTACCCCTTTGTTCACAATGTTTTATTTAAATCGCTCGACTAGTATAATGGCCATTTTCTCCATGAACATATTTTCTAGAACTCTCCACGTCATCATTATTGTCATCTCTCTCTCTCTCTCTCTCTCTCTCTCTCTCTCTCTCTCTCTCCGCAATAAGTTGATACTGTCCCCCTAGAGAAGACAGTGGGTAATAATGAGTCAGAACAAGAGACGCGAAAAGTACATTAGCTTTAATTGAGGCAATAGAATTTAATATCATGTTAATTAGCAGTCGACTTCCATTCGCGCATCATAACTTTCTTGCCGGTTGTATTGTGCATAAGTAAATTGCTTCTCTTTTCCTTGGAGGTCACTTTTTGCCTCATGATTTGTGAAAAATTGTGCGCCAAAAAAAAAAAAAAAAAAAAAAATCCTCCCCCTTGATTTTCGAGGTCCGGGAAGGAGACAGTAATTGGTCCTCTGCCTTTGAAAAATGTTGGCCAGACTATTCCATAGAGAAAGAAACAAGGGACTGAAGAAAACGGACACAAACAGGGGTCACTTAGTTTCTGCTTCAAGTATTGTGTATACTGTACATTTACCGCAAGTTTTGCCTTATATTGCTCATATAAGTTTTGCATATAGCTATCAGGTCTTTTCAGTTAAGTTCCAATTTACTTCGGCAGCCCCACATCAGTATTTTGTAGATGAAAAATAGTGGTTATACCATGTTTATGCGTACTTGGTTTATTTTGGATATTATCTTCTATAGCTAACAGAGGTGGATGCGTGATTATATATATAAAACTATGAATGCAATATCAATTAGGATTAAAACCAACTATTTAAATTCAAATGCTGATTTGACCAATTGGCTTCGTTTCTTAAGGGTTTATCCCTAGTATACAAATCTATGGCTCCTCCATTGCTGCAACCCACAATGGACAGATAATAACTAGCTAAGTGATATATTACTAATGTCATCAGAAAGAATGCTGGTCTGGTTCGAGAATGGAACGCTGGTCACTCAGTTTGCGAGTTAAGCGGACTGCCACTGCCAGGAGAGAGAAAGAGAAATATTTCTGTTGTAATTAAATGTTGGAGTCTCTCTCTCTCTCTCTCTCTCTCTCTCTCGGAGATGACTCATAAGACATTTTAATTACTGAATACTTGCGAAGGGTTACAGAATATTCCTTTGTTTGATTCTGAGAAACATCAAATAATTACTAAGGAAGGCTTTGACCTTCTCTCACGCCCTCGTCCGAAATTGAAGTTTTCTTGCCCACATAAATTGTACTTGAAATCATTTTGCCACTGTCAGCTTTCATACTTTAACAATAGCAAACAGACTGACCTGTTCAAGTTCATGTATACTGTGATGGTCTTTATTTTTATTGCTATTATTTTTTTTATTGCGGTTGGTATCATTTAATTTTTTTTCCACCTCATGTTGCCGATGGCGCTACAGAAAACCATTGAATTGTCGTTACACTATGCATTTAATTTCATACCTTCTAATACTCCATTTTCTTTCGGGTCCGTTAACTTTTTGCAGAAGTGACCGTTAACCGAGGAAATGGTGCTTTAATTAGCAGCCTCCGAAATACTTTTTGAGTTCATTCAGACGTTTAAAAGGGAGAAATTCCGTTTCATCTCCGAGGGATATTGCAGGTTTCATCAACGTCTTCCCGTCCTCGACACAAGAGGCGTCTCTCTCTCTCTCTCTCTCTCTCTCTCTCTCTCTCTCTCTCTCTCTCTACTGAAATAAATGATGACTCGGTATTTCGCAAGGCTGGCTATTCGCTGCCTGTAAGATGCAACACAACCCTCCATACCTAAATCATAATATAAATTATATGTATGTAGTCATTTCCTTGTTTCCTTTCCGTACTGGGCTATTTTTCCCTGTTGGAGCCTTTGGGCTTATAGCATCTTGCTTTTCCAATTAGGGTTGTAGGTTAGCTTATAATAATGATAATAATAATAATAATAATAATTATGTGTGCATGTATACATACATACATATATATATATATATATATATATATATATATATATATATATATATATGTGTGTGTGTGTGTGTGTGTATGTAATTATTATTACTTGCTAAGCTACAACCTTAGTTTGAAAAGCAGAATGCTATAAGCCCATGGACTCCAACAGAGAAAATAGCTTTGTGAGGAAAGGAAATAAGAAAATAGATAAACTACAAGAGAAATGTTGAACAATATAAAATATTTTAAGAACGACAACAGCATTAAAATAGATCTTTCATATAAAAACTTTAACAACTCAAAAAAGCAAGAGGAAGAGAAATAAGATAGAAAAGAATGCCCGAGTGTACCCTCAAGCAAGAGAACTCTAACCCAAGACATTGGAAGACCACGGTACAGAGGTTATAATACTATCCACGATAAGAGAACAATGATTTGATTTTGGAGTGTCCTCTTAGAAGAGCTGCTTACCATAGCTAAAGAGTCTCTTCTACCCTTACCTAAAGGAAAGTAGTCACTGAAGCATTATAGTGCAGTAGTTAACCTTCTGAGTGAAGAAGAATCGTTAGGTAATCTCAGTGTTGTCATGTGTATGAGGACAGAGGAGAATGTGGAAAGAATATGCCAGACTATTCGGTGCATGTGTAGACAATGAAAAATTAAGCCGTAATCAGAGAGATGGATCCAATGTAGTAAAGTCTGGCCAGTCTAAGGGCCCAATAACTCTAAGTGGAAGTATCTCAACGGGTGGTTGGTGCCCTATCCAACCTATGTCAAGCACTGTCAATTTATGTATTAATTTTAATATAAATGTAAAAGTTGATCTCTTATTAGAAGCTATCCAAGTGTACGAATTTAGCCAAAAGTGTACTGATTATCAGTTGATTCAGCCTCATTATTTTCATCAATTATGCAAGGTCATTGTGCTTCGTGTCCCGACCTGTTTGCTTTTCTCAATTAATACCGAACATGACTGCAATAAGTGAACGCACAACTACTATTGCTAATTAGTCTTCTTGATGCCCGTAGGTTATGTGATTGGATACTTTTGATGTGACGAAACGGCCAAATGTTTCTTTTTGATATAATATATGCTATATATTTGCAGGTTTCAACGTTATTGCATTTGATTTTTATGCTTGCCCATGACTGTGTTTTTCCTCCATAGCTTGAGGGTACACTCGGGCACACTGTTCTATCTTATATTTTATTTCTCTTCCTCTTGTTTTGTTAAAGTTTTTATAGGTTATGAAGTGATATTTATTTCAATATTGTTGCTCTTCTTAAAATATTTTATTTTTCCTTGTTCCCTTTCCTCACTCAGCTATTTTCCCTGTTGGACCCCCTGGGCGTATAGCATCCTGCTTTTCCAACTAGGGTGGTAGCTTAGCAAGTAATAATAATAATAATAATTGATTGTTGCAAGTAAAGTTTCATGCAATTCATCCTCGTCTGTCTTGTCGAAAATTCATCTTTTAATTGCATTCAACCTAGCATCTGTAATTGTTTACATTAATGGGGCCTTATATTAGGACACTGATAAACATCCTGTACTTATTTAATACCGCTCAATATTCCTGCCAGAGTTTCATTGCTAATCCTTATATGTTTTTATTATTATTATTATTATTATTATTATTATTATTATTATTATTATTATTATTATTATTATTATTATTATAGGGAAGAATCCTTTTCGTACTCTTAACTATCTCTTTGAATTCGATCTGTATTTTCTTTGAGAAATGGATTTAACGCTGCAGCCCCCTTATGGTTTTGAATAAATCTACCGCACTTCTGACCTTCACTAATTATTTGTTGAGATTTGCTTAACAAAAGCAGAAGGAGTGTCTCTACGAGCTGATACTAAGTCAACAGGGGCTGTTTTTCTCTTGTATTCCTGAGAGAGATTTTAGTGAACTTGGGAATTGGTGATACGCATTTTCAAAAATGTTTGCATTTTTCTTTGAATTGATTTTCATGCACTGTTTTCTTTATTGTGTCTTACCTTGGGACAGATTTCATCTGTGTCGTTGGTGTGCTTTGTGTCTTAACTTGCAGGGAAAATTGAATGATGGAAATCTTATGTTAGAGTAAAGTTAATTATTCAGGAATCAATGGATTTCGAATGGCGCTGGTCCAAGTTAGCAATAATTTCTTTAGGAAAATTAACGTTTATATGATTGTGTTTGTAAACCAAAGGGGTTTAAGCAGTGTTGATTATAAATAGAGATAACAAGTTTAATTTTTTCGTAATTCAGTGCGCTGGTTTAGTAATGAAAAATGCAATGGCTATTCAATCGTTGAGTTAATGGCTTTTTTTTTTTGCCATTCTTTTAAGCACCTGTTTTCAGATAACATTTATTAAGCTTTATGTCATGCAAGTAAAGTTTCACGTGTACTTTTTGCACTGCAGTTAACTTTTTATGCAGAATTTCCGGGTTCATGTAGAAGTTTTATCGCTCAATTCTCTCATGCTAATTTGCTGACTTTTTCTTTTAAATTACATTGGTAATGTAACTTGCTATTTATCTCTATTTTTACTCATTATGACGGCAACAGATGTAAGAATAGGAAAATTTTCACTACAAGATATATCGTTCCTCGTTTTTTAATTTTATCCTAATTTTGCGAAGGGAGTCATCATTAAGAAGTATGATTAAAAAATGGAAAATGTACTTTCAGATTTGATTATCCAAGTATTCTCTCTCTCTCTCTCTCTCTCTCTCTCTCTCTCTCTCTCTCTCTCAGTTAATAGTCATTATTACCCCGTTATCAGAAAGAAGTTAACCATTTGTCTTTGTTAAAGACACCCATTGGCGGCTAAAAGATTACATTTTACGAACGCCATAAGCTACCTCGATTTTTCCCCCAGAGAATCGCTACTTCAGTTAGCTGTACAATACATTAAATAAGCTCTAATACAAGGAACGGGTGGAGCTAAGGAACGTGTTTGTACTTTGGCCGATGCTGTAGGAAAGCCTAATCCATGTCGAATTAGAGCTAAATTATGTTATGTTATTGTTTCTACTCGTGCAACCAATACTGTTGTTGCTACTGTTATTGTAACGATTGTTTTTAAAGAATTTTTTTATTTTATTACTGTTGGTAGTAATGCACAATGATCCGGCCAGAGATATGATTCTGAATTCAGTCTCTGAAAAATATGGATTTATAGTAGTCGAGCAAAATGGCCGTAAAGTGTAAAAGAGGATCCTTAGCATTATATGTAGCCAGATAACCTACATTTTTTTCCCCTTTTCCCTGGAAAAGATCAAGATATACGAAGGGCCAGGGAAGATATAAGGGCCGCTACCGTTGACCCAAAAGCCATTAAAATTCAAGGATCTTCAGCCCGTAAAGATTGCCGTGGCTTCTGGTGGACGGGAAAAGCCGCTTCGAGCCCCCTCCCCCCCTCCCCTTAGTAACCCTACACACCCCTACCCACCCACTCAACTTATCCTCTCCTGCAAGAGGGCAACAGGTGCTACGTAATCCTTTTAAAGAGATTTTTTATTCTCTTCAAAATGGAAATATGAAAAGAAAATTTTTTTTTTTCAAGGGAAGTTTACCTTCCATTTTTTTTTACTTCTTCAGAATTCCTGATTACCGTAATTGCCACCTGCTTTGCGTTTGAACTCTAGACTGCGAGTAATAACTTAGGTCAAGAAGCAATCGGAGTGGAAGAAGGAATTGGGAATGCAAATATTAAGGCTTGTGGATGTAAGGGGGAAGGGAGGGTGATAAAAAGTATGGAATGAGGAAGAAGAGGCCAGATCTGCAGCAAAGAATGTGTGTATGCTTTCATTTTCGCACGCAATCTCTCTCTCTCTCTCTCTCTCTCTCTCTCTCTCTATATATATATATATATATATATATATATATATTTTTTTTTTTTCTAATGTACGCGACCCGTCAGAGATGGCGGCTGAACATTTAGATACACACACACATACGCGCGCGCATAGATTCAACTTATCCCACCCCTCCTACTCTCACCAGGGTATGACTACTCCCTTCCCCCTACCCGAGGGACGGGGAGAGACCGAGTAGTTATACTTCTGGCAATGCCGCTGAGTGAAACCGGATAGTTATACTTATATATATATATATATATATATGTAAAAAGCTTATATAGGATGCGTATATATATATATATATATATAACGCTTATATAGCGTGTGAATATATATATATATATATATATAACACTTATATAGCATGAGAATATACAAGGTATAGAGTGCGTGCGTGTAACGTTTCTATTCTCTGGAAAGACAAATCCATAAGTAAGTACTGACACTGAGGGTGTCATTTTCTCTGTATTATATTGAAGCAATTTTGAGGTGGAGTGGCCGCTTTTTATGTCCGGGCCGTCGTTAAACAAGAAGGGAATATGTTCTGCAAGAATTGTCGTGTAATAAGAAATAACTAAGGAATTATCTTTCATTTTTTTACGTTCTTCATGTGTTATTCTTTTCAACAAAATGCTTAACAGTATTTGTATAATAGGGGTGTACATCTGCAGTGAAAATTTCAAGTAAAATACACACACGCACACACACACACACACATATATATATATATATATATGTGTGTGTGTGTGTGTGTATAAATATATGCATATATATATATAAATATATATATATATATATATATATATTTACACACACACACACACACACATATATATATATATGTATATATATGTATATATATATATGTGTATATATACATACATACAAACATATATCCACAGATATTCTGTTATAGGTACAGGAAAATTATTAGTATTTGAATCTTACTATAGTATGCTTCATATGTAATAATTCAAATGATGCTTGTACTGACTTTTAACACACGTCTTCCATTTCTATATGTTTATTTATGGCAATTTTTAATATTTGTGATTAAAAGATGAAGCTTATCAATATTCCCTGATAGATATTCATGTTTGGTACAAAGTATATTTTCATGAACTTCTATTGCTAATGGCTGCATAATCCTATATTGGACAGACTTGTATGCCGTCCATTTTTGTTGTTGGAAATCGATAATTCTGTCAAAATTACTCGCCGTATGCAATGGAAAGGAAAGGGGGAAGGCGTTGTTTATGTAACAAAGTTAAAAGTTAATGTACTTTCAATGTCTCTCTCTCTCTCTCTCTCTCTCTCTCTCTCTCCTTTTCATTTATTTAATAATCTATAAGCTGAATATATATATATATATATATATATACTGTATATATATATATATATATATACTGTATATATATATATATATATATATGAGAGAGAGAGAGAGAGAGAGAGAGAGAGAGAGAGAGAGAGATTTAATATCTATGTTTGCACATTGTGTATATATGTGTGCATATATCAAGAGCTTAAATTTAAGTTGTTGGGCTTCCATTATTATAGGGTCGATTTTTTATTCTATTATTTAAATTTAAATTCTAAACGATGAATGGAAGATTTTTAAGTATTAAAAAACGGATGTAGTTATTGTAATTTTTTGTTTTTTTATTATATTTATCAACCAGTGGAAGAAAAGCTATTTTTTCGTCAGAGCAAATATTTGATATTCGAAAAAATTTCTATTTGTGATAAAATAGTGCAAGACTCAACCTTATTTGTTAAGACTTGCTGACAATTCGAAGGCTGTAGCCTTCTGGCACTACTTTACCTATTATTAGAAGGAAAGGTAGGCAAATAAGGTAAAGAAGATATGCTCACCACAATATATCTGCTTTTTTAACACTTTTGCGTCCGAGTATTTTATAAATTCTTCATCTGATTATATAAATGATTATCTTCTTCAAGACATTTCCATAACAAGTATTTACTTACTAACACTAACGCTATCATCATGTCTCCTTCTCCAGATTACTTCCGTCTTTCCCTTTCTTCATATCGTTAACCTTTTTCATCAGCGGTGCCCAGTTGTAGTTTTAGTTCCTCTCTCCTCGTTTATTCTTTCCTTTCTCATTCACTTTTTTTTCTGCATCCTCTTTGTCTCAGTTGAGACTTGATATGAGAAATTGATCATGGCTTACGTCTTTTTCTTTGCGCGCGCGTGTGTATGTATTTGTGTGTTTACGTGCGTGCGTGTTTGTACAAAGATCGTAAATTATACGTAAATATGAAAGTATAATTACTATAAGTGTGTTGTTTTGCTTGTGTTTGCACATTAGGTTTGCTTTGACATATATTTTAACACTTCGGGATATGACACTACTGGTGTAGAATTCAATGCTTTTATTTTTTAACTAACTGTTTTGATAACAGTGCAGATTTCTTTGTTATTAAAACTTTGGACTTTATGGGATTCATATGGAGTCACAGTGAAATGGAAACCAGTAGAGTGAATTTCCCATAAAAGTAAAATAACGCAAACGTAGAAAAATCTTTGTATTTTTTCTAAATGTTCTGGTATTCATCAGTGCCAAAGTGTATTTTGCAGAGTGCCAACTGGGGCTGTGAATATGATAGATGACGTACGCTACCTGTACAATCACGCTTTAAATTTTGTTTACAAAAGAATTTTTTATTCCCCGTTTGAAGTACTACCTGACACGAGAATTCAAAGGACGCCGTATCTTTATGACAGACGCACCTGGAAGTTTGCTTTATTCATGCGTATTGTGCCTAGCCAAAGAGTTTTATTAGTTCAGTGACCGCCTGTGACGTACACACATGACAGTGTTCTTGGAAGTTCCTTATGCCGTGATTCATGCTGGATGAATAGGTGTCACAGCTGTAATTTATTAAATGATCCCATTTTTTGATAGAAGTAAATGATGATAAATGCTCTGATGACATATTCAAGTAATGGGCCACGTTAATAAGAATTTCTGATCGGGAGTCTATGGGAGTTGTGTAAGGGAGGGTCGATGGAGAGCGGCGTAATAAGGAGAGGGAAGAACCGGCGCGCAATACTTTCATATTGCTAAGTAAATAATAATAAGGCCGGTCGTCACGGAATGAACTCCCGATGAATGCCGTGCCGGGCACCAGCACAACGGGACCAAATTAGTAGCCGACCTCGTTGCTCGTTCAACCTCAGTCCTGCCTAAAACTGCGCTCTTATTGATGTGTCCTAATGAAAATCGCATGAAATGGAGCGCTCAGCAGACACGCGCACGCACCGCAGGGCTGCTGTACGGGTATACGCGTGCACACGCCATTACGGCACACTCGTACAGACGTACACACGCGTGTGCACACGGTCTGAAACGCACAGGTCGGCCGCTGGTTCCGGCCTGGCCGTGACACGCAAGGGGGTCACGAGTCACGCAATGCATACCTGTAGTTGCAGCCCCTCACCTGTCAGGCTGTGAAGGAGGGTGCTGGCATGCAAAAGGGAAGGCAGAAATGTTTATACACACAAGCAAAACGAATATAGAGACGTTAAAGGACATGGTGGCAAATATGGCCCGTTTGTACACCACACGAAATGTCGTTGTATTGAAGGAATGACAGTTTTCTCAGCTCTTCGTTAATTTGTTTCCTCCTTCCTGTGGTTGAAATATCTCCTATACGAGAAACGCTGAAAAGGGGAAGTTGAAATCCTGGGAAGAGTTGGTGAGGAGAATTGTTATATTCGTTTTCAGTCTTTGTTATTTTCTTGGAATTCCCCCAAACAGCCGCATTGATAAAAGCCATCGCAGTAGTAGAGGCTCTATACGATTTTTATTTTTTATTCAAGCTATTGCAGCCTGACGTCTGACATTCATATTCTGATGAATATTTCTTCGCGTCGTTTTTTGTTTTGACTATGCTGTTATTATTTTTTTCTTTCCTCTTTCTATATGTTTTATTTTACTGTTTATATGCAAAGAATATTTCAAGGGAGATCAAAATGTTTGTCGCTTCTGAAGCTCATTCGGGATTCGAAGACATTGGTCAGAAGAACTTCAAAGCATTGTCATAATATGAGCGATGGATCTCGCTTATCCACATATTTACATATTGCAACGCGAGAAAATAATGGATCTCGTGTTGCAACACCCTCATGAGTAATATCAAGTTAACATCGTTAACTTTTACGAAAGCGTTGCATTTGCTTTTGGCGTTAGTGGTGCACATGGCTGTAATGCCATGTTTACATTCATACGCATACATGAACGTATTCATAAACTGTTCATTGAAGTGTATATTTCGTGTCTTTGATTTTGTATCTGAGATTATGTTGTTCGTGAGTTTGATTATTAAGTGAAAACGATAATGGGATTCAGCTTTAAAGAGGTCTGATATTTAGTATGGTTTTAATTATTTTTTTTTTTTGTTTAATACCAAATTGTCGTATATATTTAGATAATAAAGTACTTTAAGACTTATTAGTTTACCAGGTTGCGGTTTAATTGCCGCTCTGAGGCATTTTTTATTTGAAGAATGAATGTATATTCATAACATGTCATGATGCTAATTTACATGCCAAAATTTTCCATTTTTTTAGTCTCTTTGCATATGGCCTCCTTTTCTTTATGTAAATTATTTGATTTCCACAACCCAAATGCCTTGAAGCTTGTTTTTAACATTTCTGTGTTTCTATTTTGTAAGATGATATGATTTTAAAAAATGAAGACTTCTGATTACGACATATTATGTTGGTTACCAAGAGAGTTCGTTAACACTTGGATGTGTAGTCTACTCCAGTTTATATTTTTCCTTTCAATCTTGTGTTAACTTTTGAGCTGCTTTTATGCGGCTCTGCATGTCTTATTCATATTAGCGTTATCTTGTAAGACTTGATCTCCTCAATCTTTGAAAGATTAGAGTCTACCTTTAACTTGAAAACTAGCTGTGGTACCAAGCAGAAATATTTCGTATTTTTCGCTTGCTCATTTTTATACGTTTACTTTTTCTCCTCATTCTTCCATTGAATAGTATTTACATTCAACATCTCTCTCTCTCTCTCTCTCTCTCTCTCTCTCTCTCTCCCCTGTATATCATCGGCGCATTTTACCTCATGTTCTTGAAATTATATTCATTAGTCCCTGCTTTCAAAGTCAGGATGACCATAGTACTATGTATGCCTTCCCTTTGCAATTACTAAATGGTTGAAAAGAATCCGTAAGAAATTGTTACATAGCTGAACCATCGTGTATAAAAGTTCAAGAAAGGAGATTCTTCATATGGCTATTCGTCAAAGTAGATGGGAGGTAAATTAAACTTCACATAAAGGTAGATAAATATTCAGAGATGTGCAGAAAGGGAGACTGTACGTCTCTTTATCTGTTAGTGTGTCTTTCATACCCACCCTGTCAGGTAAATTTTCCCTTGTAACTGGTCTCTGTCAAACTAGTTACGTAAGAACGGTGCTCAATATGAAGCTGTAGTTCCAAATTTCATAGGTTTTGTCTATGAATTTTAAATTTGCTGTATTTTCCAAACGATGAGAAATACACCTTGCATAATGACATACATACTTCACTGATGAAGCCTTTTCAAATGTTACCAAGGTCAGTAACTTTTTTACTTTTAACCGTAGTCTTCATACTTTAATTATTTCCCCCCTGGGCAGTCTTGCCTCACAAATACTTTAACTGAACGAGTTAATTACTGTTGCTAGAACTATAGTGGTGTCTTTATCATTTCATATTCTGTAATATTCACAGCTCGAAGTGTCGGCCGGGTCCTGGCAGAGGACATGTATTGCTTCAACACCTTTACAATTCCATTTTCCCTTGGCAGTTATACTTCTTCAGCGTACCACCTGCTTAATTTACCCCGATTTCTGTGTGAGCTCGTCCAAGATTGCGTACCTTGCTTCTTGTCTTATTAGAATTTCTGCAAATGCAGTTACTGGTTGGATTTGTTGTTGGTGTTATACGGAGAATTCACAGACGAAATTACTCTTCCCTGTAACACTGCGTGGAAGAACCATTTCAATGTATTTAGAATGTCATTTATGATTTTTGTAATTAATCTTTAAAATAGCTTCACTGATAGCGCTATTAAAGGTTTAAAGGTCGCTCATGAATGGCAGAGGCAAGGGACAGTGACATTGCCCTAGCAATCAGGACAATGCCCTAGAGACTGACCGTATATTATATGACCAGCGCCAAAGCCTCCTCTCCACCCAAGCTAGAACCAAGGAGGGTCAGGCAGTGGCTGCTGATGACTCAGCAGATAGACCTATAGGCTCCCTCAAACCCCCCAACCTTAGCTCACAAGGATGGTAAGGTTGCAGACACTAATGGCACTAACGAGTCTGTGCGGGACTCGAACCCCCGACTGGCAAACACCAGGCAGAGACGTTACCGATCAGGCCACAGCAACCCCAAATGAATTGGCAAGCTTTTCCATGAATGAAACTAAAAGAAAAAAAAAGGAAAGAACATAAATAAATTGATGCTACAGAACCATTAGCGTCAATCTTTTGATGAACCCGGTTGATTCTTTGATTGACGGCTGGGTAGATAATGGCATGTGATTACAGATTGAAACAGTGGTTCCCAAAATTGGAAAACTGATTGGAAAATTGCAATATGCCAGTGAAGGTATTGATAATGATATCAACAACTAGTTGGATGCTTTTTTTATTAGTGTTTTAAAAGACGAGATGAACATTGAAGTCACTTACAACCGATATGTTTTCAACACCTTCCACCGAGGAGAGAGAGAGAGAGAGAGAGAGAGAGAGAGAGAGAGAGGCTGATTTGGTCATGAATAAAGCAAAAAACGATCTATGAACATTATTTTTATGTTACCCTCCTTAAAATATTCTATTTCTCCTTGTGTCCTTTCCTCACTGGGCTATTTTCCTTGCTGGGGCCCCTGGGCTTAAAGCATCTTGCTTTTCCAACTAGGGTTGTAGCTTGGCAATTGATAATAATAATAATAAATAAGACTTACACTTCAAAATCCTCATCTCAAGTGACCATTTCTCAGAGACAGCCGAGTTAGCACAAACTCCTCTCTCTCTCTCTCTCTCTCTCTCTCTCTCTCTCTCTCTTGCTCTGTCTTTCGGCTTGATATTGCAGGTATCTATCATTCATGCAAATATGAATGATCTCAAAGCATTTTGAATATACGCAGAATATCTAATCCGGTGCGTGAAGTACGCTTAATGAAAGCTCGTAAGCCGCCTACTACTGAAAGCTGCGTAATTGAGGTCTGGAGTTCATTGATTTTCGAAACATTTCTCATGACTTCAAGGACGTGCGACAGTGTTACTTTTAAAGCGCCTTATTTTTTCCGATATTTCAGTTCTTTTTTTTCTTATGTACTAGTGTACGTAGCCCGTCAAAATTTCTGCTAAATATTTAGATAGATATGCACACACACACGCGCACCCCCACCCCTCTCACTAGGGTATGACTACTCCCTCTCTCCCCTTTTTGATACCCTTGCTACGTTTACCATTAAATTCAAATGTAGGAAAAATAGAGGAAACTAAAAATATTCCCTGATGAGATTCCAGCTTCCGCTAGTCAGGTTAAGAGATCATGGTTTAAATTCCACTCGGAGAGGTTATAGTTTGTTTCTTATATTTCCCTTTCGAATTTTGGTTACTGTCGACAATGTAAACAATGTTTAATGAAATATAGATGTTAAGATATTGTTATTGGTTAATATTGATTGATGCGCATATTACGTGAATGATGCTGCAAATGTGCCGAAAAGAAAAGGTTGCCAAAAAAATCCCGAATGTTTTCCTAAAAAACATCTTTTAACCTATGTTTATTTCTGACTTTGGCTTCCTGCTATTTAGAATGTTCCATGAATGATCGTGATGAGATCTTGAATCGTGAATTATTTGTTACATTTTGTTTTCGAGTGAAAGTTGTACGTTTGACAGACATTCCTACACTGGTAGTATTGTAAGATATTTATTAGCCCTAGGAATTGATATTAATTTTCTAAAGACACCATATGGTACAGATTTTGATACTTATATATATATATATATATATATAATTATATATATATGTATGTGTGTGTGTGTCTGCATGTGCGTGCATATAAGTATATATGTTTATACATATACAGTATACAGTATATATATATATATATATATATATATTTATATATATATGTATATATATAGATATATATATGTATATATATAATTATATATATATATATCTGAATCTAGCCGTGACAGAAGGGAAAAGCTTGATTGGAGTCGGAACTTTTGCAGTCAAATTGTGAGTCTGACGATATAATTAAGACCAAAGTGCCAGCTCAAAGTTTTTCTGTTTCGCTTTTTGGCTTAAACACACATATAGACACACGTGTGTATGTATATGAAGCCCGTTTTTATGATGGAATATTTGACCATCATATTCAAGAGGTGTATTGGTAACGAATGGTAACTATTAAAAGAGCAGTCTGACAAGATATGTGTCTGTCATACCGACAGAAGTAGCAATTTTGTTTTTCACTGTTGACAAGAGACGTAGAACTTCAATTCGAATGTCAGTGATGGTGATGCTGCATATTGTATAGTTGGTCTCCGTGTACAGTGATTTTGATAGGTAAAAGGTTTTGACATTCAAAGGTGTGACGTTGATTCGTCTCTCTCTCTCTCTCTCTCTCTCTCTCTCTCATATTTTAGCTGCGAATCCTCTCTCGAAATAAGATATTTTATTTCTTTTCTAACCATCATCAAATAGTTTCTGTCTTTACATGATTATATAAGCTTTCTTCTCAACATCGAAGCAATGCTCTCTCTCTCTCTCTCTCTCTCTCTCTCTCTCTCTCTCTCACATATTTTTTCTGCGGTTCCTCTCTTTGAATAATATTATTTTATTTCTCTTCTAACCATTATTAAATAGTTTCTGTCTATATATGATTATATAATCTCTCTTCTCAACATCACCATCAGCAAATGCTCTCTCTCTCTCTCTCTCTCTCTCTCTCTCTCTCTCTCTCTCTCATTTAGTTCGATGCTTTCAAAATCTCTAACAACAGCCGGGGGGTGTAAGTTGCACCATAACACGAGGGATTCTGTAATTTGATGACTGGAGTTGCTTAATTACGAACGAGGCAGTATGTTTGTTATGTTTTATACTGGCAGGTGTTATTGCTACTTTGGCAGTTACTGATGGAGGCGTTGGCAGTTTTATGGTTCGCACAAATCATGGTTATTGCTTCTGGTGTTTTCAAAATTTGAAATCAATCTTTTGAAAGCAAAAATAAATTACGTCTAAATTCCGATTCCGAGCTTACTATAATTTGGCTGCATTTTTTTTATTAAAATTACCTGCAGAAGCCCAAGTGCTCTGTAAAGGAAAGCAGCCCATCGTAGAGAGGAAATAAAGAAATAACGATTAAACTATATATGAACAAAAACAAAAATGAAAAAAAAGATATATTAGTCTTACAAAACTATAAAACGAGACTTATGTCAACCTGTTAAACATACAAACGTTTGCAACAAGTTTCAACTTGGGACGTTGCACTGATTCAACCGACAGATTAGGAAGACTATTCTACAGTCTAGTCACAGCGAGGAAAATACTTACGTAATACTGTGTTGTACTGAGCCTTATGATGGAGAAGACAAGTCCGTTAGAATTAACTGCATTCTTGTTACTACGAATGGGATGATACAATCTTGGAAGATCTAAATGCAAAGGAAGGTCAGAATTATGAAAAAATATTATGTAACATGCACAAAGAACTAAGTGAACGACGGTGTCAGAGATTAATATCCAGATAATGGTTAAGAAATTTGATAGACTGCATGTTTTTGTATATCAAATTACTGTATGATAACAGTCACAGGCTGAAGACCAGGCTGGAGGACTCTAGTCAAATAATATTCTTACTAAATCTCTATTAAGGGATTCAACAACCACATTTCTGCATTCAGGATATGGGTATACAGTATCAAAAGTAATGGGCCAAGTAGAACACTAGATATTACATTCCTATTGTCACTATGTTGCCCATTAACAGTTACTATTTGCATTCTAAAACTCATAATTCAATGATGATCCTAAAAGACCCACCTACTCGCATCTGTTTCAAGTTTGAAAAACAAGGGCCTCATTATTTACACAAAATCAAAGCCAATCAATCGAACTTCCTGACCAGAGTCAAGGGATTTTTGGATAGCAATGGAAATTGTAAGGACATCATATGCTAATGCTTAAACTCATTATATGTCAATTTATTTAGTCTTTTTTTTGAAAAATAATGTACGTAAATTATCATTTTAGACATACCCAAATAACATAGAAATTTCTGGTACCATATTTAATTGTAAATTTTATTACATTGTTTATTGTTTTACATTAGTATTACCGTACACTTTAGTGTATTATTAATATATTATGAGTATATTTCTCTACCACTACAGGCAAAATTGCACAATCATTCTTGAATGTCTTCATCTTCCTTCTGCTTTAAATAATTATTTAACTTTCATTCGAACTGTTGGGTAGACTCGCTTTTAGAT
>NC_090730.1:138192936-138195436 GCF_036898095.1 Palaemon carinicauda
GAGGCTGACGAAAGTAACAGACAAAATATACCAGAATCTATCTATATACGGAAATATTCTTCACAGTTCATAGGTCAACATAAATCCATATGAGGACATGACGAATGCCTCGGTTAACTTTCCAAAACGGTGATTTAATACTTTTCAAGAAGGTGTTTATCGACACCTTTTAGAAAGAATGTATTTAATATGGAAGGGAAAAATTAACTGATTTTATCCATCCCCATTACAGCATATGTAAAAAACGCATACACACAGATACCTCGGAGTGAAGACCTTCAAATTGTATTTAAACAAACACACACACACACAAATAAATTACTCCAAGTTCCTTGAAACCTAAAAAGGATGGTATACGGCTAATCAATCCGATGATTTCGTACCAATTAATGCATGGTAACCGACTGTATTAAACTGGTACTAAATCCTTGATACAGACTTGCATGACTTCATTAATCTAAATGTTATACCCTCGATAAAAATTAGCAAGATGGCTTCCATAGTAACTTTCTCATTATTGACTAAGAAAATTACTCACCCGAAAGGGTCATAAAATCAACATTTTCACCTACGTTTGCTTTTCTTTCCTCGAGACATCATGTCAACACAAACATATATAAACACAGATGATAAAACATTCTTCCAGTTTTCTTATTTGAAGATAATGACTGATTTGAATTCTTTCAAATTCAAAATGAATTTGAAAAGGCAACTTAGGGCATACAACTGATGAGTGATCAGAAGTAACATGTTTGTGAAAGAAACTAAATGACAAGATGATAAGACCCATTCGTCCTTTCTTTGAAGGACTACAAACTATTTGTAAAAAGTCGTGACTTGTAGTAAGCCATAGCCTACATTGAGGCTTAAGATATGCAACATACACACATACTGCACAACCATACCTTCTTATGACCTTTAGGCCTATATGAGCATGCATACAAACTGACAAAAACTATGTGAGACAAACAAACAATACGATAAAACTAGTGATCCGATTTTCCAAAAGGCAATACAGACTAATAATATAAATCTAACCTATTTCACGAACAATCGGTTCATCGTCCAATTAAAAATGACCAAATAAATATAAATACAACGTCGTTGTTTGATGTCCATGTTTGTTACCGGATCTAGTGATCTCCAGCGGACTGAGAACCATTTTTTCAAACTAATTTAGAACAGGGAATCCACACTTATTGCGCGCAACAAAGGATGGATGTATATAGCCTATGTTCATTACTCATCTTTAAATTTCTATAAAATACTCTAAATCTTTTTGCCCAATGAAACAACTGTATCGCTGTATATTCAATGTCAATAACCTGCAACAATAATATATCTTTAGCATTTTTATTTTTGTATTGTCAATTGCTCCTTGTGTGGACTTGTATGAAATTTCAGTGTTTGTGTTTGAGAATCAGGTGAGAGTACTGACAATTGCGGCTCTACTTTCTCGTATAATGACGTAACATTTACAAGGATTTAGGCCTAACTGCGTCGATCTTAATAAAACCGAAGAGAAAAAGAGCCTAAAATATAAATTAAATCAATATATTGTTATTATACTAATTTTATAGAAAACAAAAACAAAATATGCTACAATCCTCTCAATAACGACAAAGCCAAGTGCCGACACATCAGTCAGGAAGACCTGGCGATTCTCCAAGAAATGTAAGACAAGTAAATAAAACCCTCTGGGGCCGTCACGAACCAGAAGAAAGGGGAAACATACACCATCACCTCCACAGGTGTAGGAACAAGATCACTTCTGCATAAGAATGAGTGTAGGCCTATGTGTGTGCCTTACAGCATCGAGTTTAGTATCCAGCTGAGGGCGCCTCTGGTAAAATCATAGGGGATCTATGGCCTGAAGCCCATCGGTCAGTACTTACGACTTGGTAGGTTTCATGGGATTTATCCTGAGACGAATGACCAGCCTGCACAGAGGCGTCTCATGGGCCTACAGATGAACGTTTTAACAATGGAGACAGTTCGTCTAGGCCTAAAATAAAATGATATAATAGATAAGTTCACGTCGTGCCTCCACAGTAATGTTACAAAAGGCTTTCATATTGAGATACCTTTCTTATTCTTTGTACCTGGAGTAATTACAAACGATATGTCGTTAACACCAATAAGTTAAGCATGTACTATTTAAGCAGTCATGACAAAGAACTACATATTAGAAAAAAAAAATACAAGCCTGGAGGACTGAATAAGAATCTCCAAAATCAACAGTGTTGAAAAGTTGAATTATTAGAAGGCGAATTGTATGGGAAGACCAATGTTATTTTCTAGTCAAAACCTGCTAACAATCTAGGGAAAAAATACAATCAAGAGAAATTTCATCTTAATGATAAAGTATAGTAAGTGTTTATTTCGTTTAAGTATGGATTATTCATGTAGGCCTATATATATATATATATATATATATATATATATATATATATATATATATATATATATATATATATATATATATATATATATATATATA
>NC_090730.1:138200436-138215436 GCF_036898095.1 Palaemon carinicauda
TTCGCCAGTCGTCTTTATCTTGAGCTTTTTATTCAATACTTCTCCATTCATCATCTCCTACTTCGCGCTTCATAGTCTTCAGCCATGCAGGCGTGGGTCTTCCAACCCATCTAGTGCCTTGTGGAGCCCAGTTGAACGTTTGGTGAACTAATCTCTCTTGGGGAATGCGAAGAGCATGCCCAAACCATCCCCATCTACCACTCATCATGATCTCATCCACATATTGCACTAGAGTAATTTCTCTTATAGTTTCATTTCTAATAGGAATACAGGAGATAAAAGCAGTTGTCCATTTACTTTTTATTGTCGTCTCAAAACAGCCAATATTACTTCATCTATTTTTTCGGTAAATAAGAAAGGGGCTGGTGAAACTTATTGCACCTAAACATAGAGGTCGATTTCACTATGGGTAATATTTATCACCAGTATGCCAAGAAATAAAGATTAGAACTTGTCTAAAGGTTAACAGTAATACATATTCAGTCCATACATCTAGGTGCTGTTCCTCCCGAATTTCTTTTTAATCGCCGAAGTGAAAAGAAAAAAAATCCGGAGAGAAATCGTAGATATATGTTGACCCTTCTTAGCTTTGATTCCGCACTAGAGGAAATGAAAATTTTACTATTTGAAATGTAACGTGTACCTATATAGATTTTTTGTGTAATGTGGATAGTCTACAGAATAAGAACTTTTATGTTAAAGTATTACAAAACTAAAGTAGAGAATATGTATCAAGATAATATCCTGAATGCATAAGTAAAATGCCTCTGGAAAATCACTTGAATAATAGGCTAGTGTTAGCTACGTCGGAGATGGTACACTAATATCCAGTTTCGGGTTTATATGTAATTATATATGATAATTTACTACCAACACTCGTGATTTTCATTTAATCTAATAAGCCATGGATACCTGTTGATACCTAATTCGTTCTGCCTCAGGAAAAAAGCGAGGGGAAATTATTTTTTTGATGAGAGCTTCTGGTCAGCCAAGGATTCGAACCCTGATCAAGTCGAAACTGAGGTGACAGTCGATCCCTTTACCATATATATATATATATATATATATATATATATATATATATATATATATATATATATATATATATATGTATATATATATATATATATATATATATATATATATATATATATATATATATACAGTATACATATGTATATATATGTATATATATGTATCTCTCTCTCTCTCTCTCTCTCTCTCTCTCTCTCTCTATATATATATATATATATATATATATATATATTATATATATATATATATATATATATATATATATATATATATATATATTATATATATATATATATATATATATATATATATAATATATATCGTATGTCTTCCAGTGGAAGACGACATTTTTACTTAAAATAGATTTGCCTAGCGTTTAGCTGCCCGAAGATTGCGATGCTCATTAGCCTCAAAACCGATTCGAAAGAAATATTCAATATGAAACTGAAATGCAGCCTCATGCAAGTGACCCAATAGTGAATTGTTTAAGCAATTTTATATTAAAAGGAAATAGGTAATAAGATTGTGATAAAAATCATAGTAGTTACAATATCAAGAAGATGAGTCTGCGTTCATTTCAAATATCAATTGGTAATAGTGAGCTATATCTACTCAGCTCAAACGATCCTGAAACTAAGTAAATATATCAGATCTTATGAAAAGCAACGCATGAAGATACATAACCATATAAGTTGATTATCTGCATAAGAATTTATTTAAATAATACGTATCACAGGTCAATTTTATATCTATTTAGTCACAGTAAAGCTACTTTTCGATGGAGTAGTGAAATGAAATATAAATTTGAATAAATTGTATGACCTACAAGATGGTCATCTTGAATCAGTAAATAAGCATCTTCAAAGGGTATTGGAGAAGGGGTAATCGATGAAATATTTTAAAAACATTCTTGTCATATTTTTGTATCTTATTTTCATCCAAAGATTTAGCCCATCACTGCTGGAAAAAACACTTTTCTTTCCGTAAGTGTTTGTGTGTAAGGAAAAAAATATGCCTTATAAGTATTAAATTATGCCTTTTATTGACTAGAGATGAAATACACAGTATATAGACATAAAAAATATTCTGAAACGTCAAATACAAATTAAGTTGTAATATTTTCTTACAAAACTTTCAAGTTCCTCTTCGCTTTCCTCTCTTCCACTTTCCTTGATAATACGTAGGACATTATGTTCCTTGACCTGATCCGACAAATGAACCCAGACTTACAGTGAGTATCTCTCTCTCTCTCTCTCTCTCTCTCTCTCTCTCTCTCTCTCTCTCTCTCTCTCTCTCTCTCTCTCTCTCTCTGTGTGTGTGTGTGCGTGTGCATGTGTGGACATTTAAAGATATGATCACTAATGTATTTTTCATAAAAGCCTTCGAGCTATGACTTCTTAGCAGGATCATCCAAATGTATTTTTAATCTGCCTAATGTATTTCTTTGTTAGATTAATCTCTTTTGTCATCGTTCTTAACATCTTCAGGGCATTCGACATTCTGGCGCAAGGGTCAACAGTTAATTTGTCTGTAAATGTATATTTCTCATTTCTTTATTTTTTGTCATTGTTATCTTAATCTATTTTCAGTACAACCTATTGGCCGTCATCCAGTTCATATAATGGTTCTCTCTTATCATCATCATCATCATCATCATCATATTATTATTATTATTATTATTATTATTATTATTACTATTATTATTAGCTAAGTTACAACACTAGTTGGAAAGGTATGATGCTATAAGCCCTAGGGCCCCAACAAGGGAAAATAGCCTAGCGAGGAAAGTAAACAAATAAGTAACTAAGCTACAAGAAAAGTAATAAACAAACAAAATAAAATATTTCAAGAACAGTAGTAACATTAAAACAGATCTTTCATATATAAACTATAAAAAGACACTTATGTCCGTCTTTTAAATATAAAAATATTTGCTGCAAGTTTGAACTTTTGAAGTTCTACTTATTCAACTATTCGATTATTTTACAATACTTTATACAATAAATAGTTTTTCGAAAACATATTTATTCTAATTGGGTATGTCTTTACTTTCTTCCTGGGTCAACTTACTTTAATAATCTGGGTACTGGCGCCCTTAACAGTTCTTTCCCAATAGTCTAGTTCTAGGTCTAGGAATTCTTAATCTGGAATCACACTATTTTTTTTTTTTTTTTTTTTTTTTTTTTTTTTTTTTTTTTTTGCCAGCAGCGAGTCGTTGCTGTCCAAAATGGAAAACGCAAGAGCTTGTTGCTCGAGATATTGGCTTCCCGACTGGACGGGGAGCAAAGAGCACAAACAGCGAGCATGACTTCGGATCTAAACAAACAAGCTCGCTGCTGTCGATGGGATTACTCTTGCTAGGTAATCTTGAGTTCAACAAGCCTACAGAGATAACAAATTTGCTTTGTTCACCCTCTGATAGTAGATTTCTTCAATTCCCGTAATATTCCGAGAATACATAATACTGCAAGATAGAAAATTTCTGGGCGCCATGATGATGTCAGATGATCAGTTTTGTATACACTTTTCCTATTTGCTCCTCGAACCTCGAGATCGTAGTGTGACGCTACAACACTTGCTCGCTAGCATCGGCTGGAGGTTGGCGAAAACCTCTAGCAAGTAATAATAAGTGAGATTCCAGCATTACTCAACCACTTTCAATTCTTTCACGATCAACATCTATTCCGTTCTATTCATTGTTGCTCCACAAGGTTATGTTCCTTACCTTTGGCCCCCTCTTATCAATTATCTTCGGTCTGCCTCTCCTCTTCATGATGAATGTGAGGAGCCACCTCTTCTTCCTCGCATCTCGGCCATCATCCATTATTCACACTCAATCTTGAAGCACTATTTAATCATCTATCAGTTTCCATCTTGAAAGTATATCTGAACAGGAAGTCCTTGATTGGGTTAAGTTCATATCCCCAAAGACCTTTTTCATATCCATCTTTTCATCATTTTTTTCTGATCATATTCGACTATGTTTTATAATGATAACTACATTCTTTCTTTCTTTATTCTCGGTGTACAAATTGCTTCAAGGATGTTTTGCATGGATTATATTGTACAAAGAAAATAGTTTTATTTTGATATAATTAGCTTATTCTTCACTTCTGAAACGTTGTGTAGTTTCACATTTTAAAACAAAATTCAGATTAAAATGCCTATATCAAATATGCGCTCAAGTTCATCTAAATAATTTGAAACGTATGCATTTTCACTTTCATACGTTACACGCATAAAATTCTACTCTCCATCTGACAAAAGAAGTTTTAAACAATTTTTGACATTCAGATAACACTCGTTATGTTTCAAAAATGTGTAATTGGGTCATTTTGAGTTCCTAAAAGGTGCGCTGTAACTAAGGCACGGGGTTTTCTTACATTTTATTCTGATTTTGATAACAACGTGCATATAGTAATACACCGGTCCCTCTCCAATCGCCATTGAATTACTTTATATTCCACAAGTTAAAAGGAAAGCATAAAAGTCCTTATGCATGAATACTTTCTGAGTGGGGACATCTTAACGAGGTGAAAGAGTTTGCGAATCGCCATGATCAGTAAAGGTGTACTAGTTAGGGCCAACCATATCAAGTTGGTTTGCTGTGAACGATAGGACGAAAATCTCTCACCATCACCAATCCTTACTTGAGCATCGTGGTGATGAAAAGTGACCAAACAACCAGACATGAATTGAGAAGTCTGAGGCCTTTGTTCTGCAGTGGACTAGAAATGGCTGTATTTCCTGTTGTTGTTGCTGTTCAATTTGTTGTTGTTATTGATGATGATGTTTTACACATACATTATATATATATATATATATATATATATATATATATATATATATATATATATATATATATATATATATATATAGGCTATAGATATGTATACGGCAGTAAATAGGGAGTTATTACAGATATACAAACGTGCACTTGCGCACAGAGACGTGTGTCTTTAGAAGGTAGTCCTGCTGCAGCAGGATCCAAGAGAAAGCGAATTTCGTTGGGGGCAGGATTGCCAATGACTATTTTGATCGAATGAAACTGTTCTCGCGAATGATTTATGCAAATGACGTTTAAGCTGCGCCGTCACTTTCTTTCGGTCCACTGAAAACGTGCCCCGGTGTCCTTTCTCAAAAATCTCATTTTAATTAATTCTAATGAAAATAATAATTAAACGCATTCATATAATCTTTTATCTTCTTTTTCCTTTCGCTCAGATCAGGGTTGGGAGGGAAAAGGCGAAATTATCAAGCGGAAAGCAAAAAGGTTATCGAAAGATAAAAAAAAAAAAAAGTTCTGATGTAATCGTCGAAGAAAGATAATTAATTTACAGTTACTGAGGCATCTGTGAAATGCATCGGGATTTTTGTGTGTGTTCCTTTGATCTCGTCGTAGTGTTTGTAGTTGATCACGGACATTAATACTTGTCTGTAACGAGATGAATTGTTATTGTTTTTTATCTGTTTACTCTTTTAACGATATGTGTATTTTCCTCTGTGGAAGGTTCCACTTGCTGATAATAATAATAGCAACAACAACAACAACAACAACAATAATAATAATAATAATAATAATAATAATAATAATAATAATAATAATAATAATAATAATAATAATAATAATAATAATAATAACAGCAACAATAATAATAATAATAATAATAATAATAATAATAATAATATTATTATTATTATTATTATTATTATTATTATTATTATTATCATTATTATTATTATGGCTACACCGCCAGTTGGAAAAGCAGGATACTATAAACCCAAGGGCTCAAAGAGGAAAAATAGTCCAGTGAGGAAAGGAAAAAAGGAAATAAATAAACTACATGAGAAGTAATGAATAATCAACATAAAATATTCTTATATCATTACTCACTGTAGTAGCCTAGCGTATCTTATCTAACTAATCTTTGAAATTATCCAAAGAAATGGGAGGAAACAGACAAACAAACAAATGAAGAGTCGGAATGAAATCACCAACTCAACCAGCAGAGTCTTACGAAGGTTTCCGCATATTAGAATAGGGCCCCGAAATGCTCTTCATTCTGATGGAAGTCTTATAAAAACAGAGCTACCGCCAGCACATATAAAAAGAACATACGTAATCATTGTTTATTGAACAATAAAGAATGAGAGACGAGAAATTGCACACTGATTTGGAGTTTCTGCAACTCTAGAATTATTATTATTATTTTTTTATTATTATTATTATTATTATTATTATTATTATTATTATTATTATTATTATTATTATTATTATTATTATTATTATTATCTAACCTACAACACTAGTTGGAAAAGCAAGATGCTATAAGCCTAAGGGATTCAACAAGGAAAATTAGCCCAATTAAGAAAGGATATAAGGAAATGAATAAACGATATAAGTGATGCAAAATCAAAATAAAATATTTGAAAAACATTAACAGTAAAACTGACATTTGATGTATAAAATATAAAAGGACTTATGTAAGCCTGTTCAACATAAAATCATTATTTCTAGTTATAACAGTTTTGTGGTGTAAATTAAGCTTCAACAAAAAAAATAAAAATTCTCAAGTTTCTCTCATGAAAATACTGATATTATAAATTCTCCCTGATGAAAACGACAGTTGTTGGAAATTTTCCTTTTTCGAAATCCTTTGATATTACATTATTTCCGTTATGAAAATAATTAATGTTGTTATTTCTCCACAAAAGAAAATCCTCAGATTTTACGCCTTGACACCTCGCTTTCTATTCTCTAAGTTCCCCTGAGAGCAGAAGCTGGGGTGGGGGGAGGGGTGTTTTCTGGAATGACTATAGTTGTTACAGTTGGCTTCATTAATTTCGGTACACTGATTTCTCCTTAGCTTCTCATAAAGTGTACCCGGAATTAATGAAGCCAACTGTACCATAATTACAATAAAAAATACTTCCCCATCATTATCCAATTAATCATTATTATAATAACAAATTCCACCACTAATAATATACCTACAATTAATCATTACTATGATAACAAATTCCACCACTAATAATATACCTCAAATTAATCATTATTATGATAACAAATTCCACCACTAGTAATATACCTACAATTAATCATTACTATGATAACAAATTCCACCACTAATAATATACCTGCAGTTACAACCAAAAATAGTATATAACTGAACTTCTACCGCTATATTTGCTGCTGCCGATACTGTTACCACTATAAAAAAGTATAGTAACGTAACACACCCGATCTCATACACGACTGCATCGTTGCCTGTGTGTGATGGAAAGAAAGAAAGAAAGAGACCTTTATTCTTCTGAGCAGCCGAGCAAGGTCAGGGTCAGGAAATGCGCCAGAGAACAATACGAGTAAAGAGGCACATTGCAAAGAAGCACATTGCAAAGAAGCACCTTGCAAAGAAGCATGACGATAAGAGTAAATCACAGGTGATAGCAGGAGAAATCCCAGCTTTATTTTTCTTTCGTGCCGATGGATAAATGTAAATGCTAAATGTGATAAGATAAAGTGGATAACGTTAATGCTTCTGCAGTCAGACCCAAACCCTGAGTATCATCTTAGAAGAAGAAGAAGAAGAAGAAGAAGAAGAAATTTTTCTTGATCCGTTTCCAAAGTTATAGCAGTTTTTTGTAAACTTTCTCTGCTATAAATCTCTTCTGTATGAGACATGTCACAAATAAATTTAGGAAACTTTTAGGTTCATTTTAAGAGTTTGTCGCTCAAAAAAAAGAAAAAAAAAGAAAAAAAAAATTGAATCAGACTCGTAAAAATCTATATGGATCCGACAGTGTGTGAGCATTTCAAAACCAAATTATCAAACTTCACCATCAAACCAGTATATCGAGAGAGAGAGAGAGAGAGAGAGAGAGAGAGAGAGAGAGAGAGAGAGAGAGAGAGATAGAGAGAGAGAGAATTTTAAGTGATCTCCCAACCATTTCCTTTCCATCTGAAATCTTTTTTTTTAATGCTCAAAAGACTCTGTGATGAAGTTTACATAACCAAACTTATCTACATTAAATCACGTACAAAAGAAAATTTGTCTTGATTTCAAAGCGAGCTCGACTCTGTCTTTCAAAGGAAACGATTTCATATATAAGGACGTGGTCCAATTTGGCATCTAAATAGGATTTTAGATGTTGAATACCATTGTGAGAGCGTGTTGTTCTTAAGAATGTTTTCCCTTGATGTGTTCATGAGACTATGATATTATTATTACTATTATTATTATTATTATTATTATTATTATTATTATTATTATTATTATTATTATTATTATTATCATGTAAGGTACAACCCTAGTTGGAAAAGCAGGATGCTATAAGCCCAAGGGCTCCAACCAGGAAAAGTAGCCTTATGAGAAAAGGAAATAAGGAAATAAATAAATTGTATAAGAAATAATGAACAATTAGAATAAAATATTTTTAAGTACAGTAACAACATTAAAAGAGATCTTTCATATATAAACTATAAAAAGTGACTTGTGTCAGTCTGTTCAACATACAAAACATTTGATGGAAGTTTGAACTTTTGAAGTTCTACAGATTCAACCACCTGATTAGGAAGATCAATCCACAACTGGAATAAAACTTATAGAGTACTGTTTAGTATTGAGCCTCATGTTGGAGAACGCCCGACTATTAGAATTAACTGCATACCTGGTATTACGAACAGGGTGGTAATGTCCGGGAAGATATGATTA
Source organism: Palaemon carinicauda (assembly GCF_036898095.1). NCBI lineage: Eukaryota > Metazoa > Arthropoda > Malacostraca > Decapoda > Palaemonidae > Palaemon > Palaemon carinicauda. The sequence continues at coordinate 138,209,184 of NC_090730.1, forward strand.
TAAAGGATGGTCAGTTATGAAAAATACATTTTCTAAAGAATAAATAGTTCGACAGAAAGCTATAAAATAAAAGAATCCACGACAACACATCTAAAGAAAGAATGTTAGAATCCACGTTAATCGCAAGGGATTTCTTTTGGTTTGAAATAAGACCAAGGCTGAATTCTCACTTGAAAGTTACGAGAAATAATTCGAGGAATCTTGTACGCTTCTGTGAAAATCCTCATATATTTTTTGGTTAGCGTAACAGAAAGTCAGGGAAAACAACCCGAGAATTTCTATGTATCACCAAACACTTCATAGATATACCGAAAGTCGCCTTTAGACGCAATAAAGAAATAAGTATCCTTTTATAGTTCATTTGGGAAAAATCTATTTTCATCTTGCTACTGTTCTTGAAGTATATTATTCTAATTGTTCATTAGTTCTCTTGTAGTTTATTCATTTCCTTATTTCCTTTTCTCACGAGGCTATTTTTCTCTATTGGAGCCCTTGGGTTTATAGCATCCTGCTTTTCCAACTAGTGTTGTAGCTTAGCTAATAATAATAATAATAATGATAGTAGTAGTAGTAGTAGTAGTAATAATAATAATAATAATAGTAGTAGTAGTAGTAGTAGTAGTGGTAATAATAATAATAGTAGTAGTAGTAGTAGTAGTAGTAGTAGTAGTAACAACAACAACAACAACAACAATAATAATAATAATAATAATAATAATAATAATAATAATAATAATGCTGCAACCCAACATGGGGTCAGAAGCGACCCCGTCATCCAAGCGGCATTAGCGCTGACAAATATCAGAATTAGAGCCGTGACCACTAACAGCCCTCCCATCATGCACCTGGATTAATTCATTAATAGCTGTACTTGGAACACACATCAGATGGAGACCACGCAATGACATGCACCATTACGCACAATTATTAAAGCGGAAACGTATCGATTGCTCGGCTTCTTCCTCGTCATACTTCCGACATATTAGTTTTGGTACTAGGAGAGAGGACGAGACTGCATGAGAGAGTTTGACATCTCTCTCTCTCTCTCTCTCTCTCTCTCTCTCTCTCTCTGTTGCAGCCAATTTCTATCTCTCTCTGTTACAGCCAATTTCTCTCTCTCTCTCTCTCTCTCTCTCTCTCTCTCTCTCTCTCTCTCTCTCTCTCTGTTACAGCCAATTATCTCTCTCTCTTTCAAACCTTCAATTAGTCATGTTACAACCAATTCTCTCTCTCTCTCTCTCTCTCTCTCTCTCTCTCTCTCTCTCTCTCTCTCTCTCTCTCTGTGTGTGTGTGTGTGTGTGTGTGTGTTATAGCCAATTATCTCTCTCTCTCAAACCTTCAATTAGACATGTTACAACCAATTCTCTCTCTCTCTCTCTCTCTCTCTCTCTCTCTCTCTCTCTCTCTCTCTCTCTCTCTCTGTGTGTTTGTGTGTGTGTGTTATAGCCAATTATCTCTCTCTCTCAAACCTTCAATTAGACATGTTACAACCAATTCTCTCTCTCTCTCTCTCTCTCTCTCTCTCTCTCTCTCTCTCTCTCTCTCTCTCTCTCTCTCTCTCAAATAATGCAGTTATTTCTATATCTTATTACATCCTTTATTTCTCGATCTTTCCAATAGACACAAATACAGCTCAATCATCGGTAACTGAACAACAACAGAGAAGCCATCCGCGATTCTTGAAGCGTAAACCGATCCTGTTATCTTCATAATTCGATGTGTTTTAAGAGAAAATATTTATGGTTGGCTTCAAAAGCAAAGCTGTGTATCATGTGTTTGTCTTTTATGAAGATATGGAAAGAAGAAAAATATCATTCTAAAAGCTTTTATTTTCAGTCAAAACGGGATTTTTAACAAGTTAGGTGAACCGTATTGTTTTTGTGTACATTTTGAATGGCATAAATGTGCGGTAATGCAGTGCAAATAATCTATGGCAAAATCCTTATACATTTAATTATACGGACGTAATGTGACATTGTTTTCTATACGACTGGTTTTAAAGGATGAAAATTTCGTTCCCAATCTAAATGCTAATCAGATAGTGAAAGGAAGCATTGTGACGAGGTACTTTTAGCGATTTACTTATCGTTCATAAGAATTTTCTGTATAAACGAAACAATAAACAGTACACTCTTATTTGGAAACTGTCAAAATATATTCTTACTCATTTCTAAATCATAGAATTATGCGAATTAGTAAGATATTAAACATATTTATTTTAAAGAAAAATCTTTCTTATGTATGGTATTTTATAATATTACAATAATAATAAAACGAAAAGTTGTCTTCAACACTAGGTCAAAATTACCTTCGCTGTTTACTTAGTTGAATATATTTTACTGATATAAGAAAGGTAAAATAAAACCCAATTCCTGTGAAAACATTAATTTTCTTCAAAGTCCCAATGGTTACTGATAAAGAAAACCGTAATCTTAATTGGAAATTTTCCGTAAAAATATACTGTTCTCAGCTATATTTCAGTAAAATGCTGGCGACCATAATTTTACATTACTATGTTATTATCTTTTATGGGTTGGTGACCGTAATATCAGTCCTTTAGGTCAACATAACCGTTTTTAAAACGGTAAAAATCCTGGAATAAATGTTGCCAGTCATTTATCGTTTTTTAATGCAAATTTTTAAGTGTGTGTCAGGTTCATAACAGCAAATATCTGCAATAGCCGTTATCACCCACACTTAAACATTTGCATTTAAAAAACGGTAAATGCCTGGCAACATTTATTCCAGGATTTTTACCGTTTCAAAAACGGATATATTGACGTAAAGTGAAGTAGAATTACGGTTACCTGTATTTTACTGAAATATGGCTGAGAACAATATATTTTTACGGAGAATTTCCGATTAAAATTACGTTTTTTCTAACAGTGCAAGTCACTACTCCGCCGTTCAATGCACTCATTGCAGAACGTCTTTGTTATGAGTTCGCTCAGGCACTTGATGTCTTTATATATTTACTTTTCAGTCAAGCAAAAGCGTTATTCATATAAAATGGGCAACGCTGAACATTCCTTCAAAGTTAAAATAAATAAAGAAATTAAGAAAACACAATTACTTACTCTTACCTAAACCTTGGAAAAGGGAACAGGAACTCGCTTACTCATATCTTAATGATAATGATATATCTATGAATCAAAATACCATTAAGGAGTGTTTTATCGATCAGCTTTTTCCAGGGATTGGAACTTAAAAGATCAGGATGAAGATTTGATGAAGATTTAGTCAATCTTCGCAAAAAATAATCTGTGAATTGATTGAATCGCACAAAAGCTAGCTTCTGTAAAAAATTAAACTCCAATCCCTCTTGATAAGACATTCATTCAGATTAGGAGATAAAACGTGGCCAAGTTACGGATCTAGAATGTACAATAAAATGAGTGTATAAAGACTTAATCTGATTCGCATACAAGAAAAAAAAATATAATACATAAGCCTGACAAGAACTAGATCAGAAATAAGCCTTTTGTTCAGTATTATACAGAATATATTTGATATTGAAATTATACATTATTTGCAAATAAGTTAAGTTAATAATATCATTATAGTCATCATTATTATTATCATATTCATCATTCTTATAACTTCGCATTCAAGTGTAATACGCCATGAATATATCACATTGCAACGCAAGCCGACAAGGAGCAAAATGCCTATACATGAATAAAAAACAAGAACATTATAATAAAAAGACAACTATATCAAAATGCAGGCAAAATAGACAAATAGGCTATAAGAATAAACACTGGCGAAACGTACGGAGTTATAGAAGAAATCATAAAAGCTAAAATGAAGACACATACTGTAGAACTTTAAAGCAATATCCGAGCCTCTCTTAAACAAATATAATGTATCACCGTAAATGACACCGTAAACATACGTAAGGCAAGGGTGGATTTTCGCCTTTGGTAACCTGAAGCACAAATATCACAGTTATTAGAACTCCACACACGGGGAGTTCCATTGTTATTACTATTCTTCTTCTTCTTCTTCTTTATTATTATTATTATTATTATTATTATTATTATTATTATTATTATTATTATTATTATTATTATTAAGGAACTGGAGAATTACGACAACGCCAAACATTCTTAAATTTATTTTATTTTAATAAAAAAATCAAATAACGGTATAGACACCAACATTTACAGAAAACCTTCTCACACAGGACTCGGAGTTAATTTTTTGAGTAGATGCTATGCCAATTTCAAGTTAAACACATTTAGCACAATGTTTTACCGAGCGTTTAGATTAACGTCATCTTTTGAAAATTTTCATAAGGAAATATGTTTCCTGGAGAAATTCTTTTCCAACAATGGTTTCCCATCCAAAATATTCTATTATAAACTCAGAACTTTCCTTAACAGTATATTTTGTCCTAAACCAAAGAAATTTGGTCCAAAAAAAAGTTGAACTCTTCATAAAATTACCTTATTTTAATGATGAAACAAACAAATATATTAAAATCAGAATACATGAGATCCTGAGTAAATACCTACCACAAATTAAACCGAATTTAATATTCTATAATTACTCCAAAATAAAAAGTTTTGTTAACCATAAAGGAAAGCTGCAAAAGACATTTGAATCAATGGTGGTTTACCTGTTTAACTGTCCAAATTGCCAATTAGCTTACATTGGCTCTACGAAAAAATGCAGTTTTTCTCGCTACCAAGATCACAAGGGAATTAGCAGCCGAACTGGCAGAGCCTTGTCCAAACCTTTACAGTCCAGCATACGAGACCATTGCGAAATGGATTGTAAGTGTTCATTCTCTTTGGACAACTTTTCAATAATATACAGAGGCTCATATGAAAATGAAATAAGAATAGCAGAGTCAATTTTTATAAAATCTAAAAAGATTGCCTAATTATGCCTTTTCCCATTCTAACTTAGAATTTATTTGTTTGTTTACAATATTTATGTACAGCTTGCTCTTTATTGTTTTACTTTCTTTTACCCAGGAACATGATTATGAACACAGAGATGTTTGAAACGTTGTGATTTGTTGGTGACGGAAATAAATTTAAGAATGTTTGGCGTTGTCGTAATTCTCCAGTTCCTTATTAAACTGAGGTTCCCTTCCACCCGCTCAGTATCGGATATTATTATTATTATTATTATTATTATTATTATTCTCCGGCCTTTGATCGCTAATAACTAAGACAATTTTAAAGAGTTTGCTTTTTAACTTGAGTAGCGGTATGATCCATAGAGGGGAAGTATAAATCAAGAAAATCGTGCAGGTGAAAACAGCGCCCTCTATGCACAAAGCAAAAATCATTTAAAATCATTGCTCTTCGAGATCTCTAATGGAAGTATCTCAACGGGTGGAAAACAGTTGGGAAAAAGGAAAAACTTTGAGTGATCTTATCTCGAAAATGCACGTCCCGTGGTGATTAACATAACTATAAGATAATGTTCTAGCAAATTTAGTACCTGAATTAAGAGCCACTAATACCATCGTCTCTTTGGATGTAGAAACTTACACGAACAATTCCTGGTGTATGGTATGGAACAATGTGGATTTTCGTATTCTCAGTATAGAATAAAATTCCTTAAAGTATCTGTCTTGGTCCCCGTTAGTTATAGGTTGATGTGGCTCTTAGTGATGTCAGGCTAAATGAGCCTTATCCTGCCATGGGCCGTTACTCGTCTGTATTTCTAAAATGATTAGAAAATAATTACAAATTGTAATGTGATGGATGCTGCGCATTCTCCTGCCATCTCTTACAAGTATGGAGCTGGTATAAACATTTCGTCATCTACCAATTAGAAATAAAGTTTTCCGTATATTTCGAAGTCATTTAGTAACACTAGGTCCTTTGCTCCAAAATATTAACTTTTGCAATCACAATGGTTCTAGATATATAATTATCATGAAAATCTGAAGCTTAATTAATTCCCTTTAATTCCAAATTTCTTTCTCGTAAAGCATCGTTAAGTTGTCATAGTTTGCGTTTAGGCAATTTCTAGGTCGATATATTTGCTTAGGACAAATAGTCTTTATCTCACGTGTGTCCTTCCTTTGACGCAAGTTCCGAGCTCGTTTAAACTTGATTGCAATTATCACAACCAATCTGAATATCACCGCCGACCCAGTAAGTTAAACACTTTGGCAATTAGATAATTCCATCCAAGTTGCTTCTCACTGCATGCCATGAATTTTATATGTGTCAGTCATGCAACCATTTTAGTTCAAATTGCTATTACCGTTTTCAAAGCAAAACGAGGC
>NC_090730.1:138220436-138225436 GCF_036898095.1 Palaemon carinicauda
CAAAGATCACTTGAAGGTCAAAAGTCAAGCAGGTCACTTGAAGGTCAAGGTCACGTGAAGGTCAAGGTCACGTGAAGGTCAAGGTCACCTGAAGGTCAAGGTCACGTGAAGGTCAAGTACATTTGAAGATCAAGGTCACTTGAAGCCAAGGTCATGTGAAGGTCAAGGTCACGTGAAGGTCAAGGTCACTTGAAGGTCACGTGAAGGTCAAGGTCATGTGAAGGTCGAAGTCACATCAATTCATGATTCTAGGACATATGGCGCTCTAGGTCACCTTGGCGGAGGTATGTCCTCTACGAGGACCATGTCCGCGTTCAGGACTTGCTCACTTGTTTACTGTTGTACAAGGACGCTCAAATCCCTTTTTCAGTTGTCTAGCTCAGATGACTAAATGCCACATTTGGTTCTCTTATGTCGAGCTGTAACCTTATAATATAGTTTCCTTGACTTTAGGTTGTGATGTGGCCGATAAAACAGATTTGCTTGCTTAACGATATACTCAACATACTCAACATAATTTGCATTTAATTTTTCTATGTTTATACAGCATATCTAATTCATTTATTCATTATTTACTGGTTTATTCAATCGAGAAGTTGAATAAGTAGGAATTAATATCTGCAATTAAGTTTTTATAGTTATTTTTGCTCTTATGTATTCTCTTTACATCTTTTTTTTTTTTTTTTTTTTTTTTTTTCAATGAAAGCTATTGAGGTCAGCTCATTCAGCCTTCCAATAACAAGGAATCTGACAGCAAATTGTAGTATCTTCAAAATAATATTTTTGGACGATTTTATGTGACCAATTATAAGGTAGACAGACTTACATGACGAATTTACCAAAACATACTAACGATGTTGATTCTTTGCTAAAAACTCATTCCCAATATCGATGAAGTTAAGGGTATCGGTTTTTTAAGCCTAGTATGTTTTTAGTTACGATTTTTCATATATATCATTTGTTTTCCAGATATATCTATAAATTTTTTAATGGCTTTTATATTCTTAATTTCGTATAATTCCTAGTTTACATATGAGAAATGTCTAAAATTCTATTTGATTATTATGATATTTGTCTTTGGTTTTAAACGAAGGGGATAAGGTATGAAGAAGAAAACCTCACAAACAAAGAAGTATTCCTTAGACTTGAAAAGACTGCATTGATCATAACAAACTTAAGGTTTTTGAAACATTTCTATTCGCAAAACAATATATACATATATACTTACAGACATACACACAAATATATATATATATATATATATATATATATATATATATATACATATATGTATATATATATATATATATATATATATATATATATATATATATACATTTATATATGTATAAATATATATGTGTGTGTGTGTTTATATATATAAATATATATGTATATATATATGTATGTATATATATATATATATATATATATATATATATATATATATATATATATATATATATACACACATATAACCTTGAACAGACCACCTTTGAAAACTAAACCTCCCAAGGTACATGTCAGGACCCTGTCTAGGTAGGATCTTGATGTGTTACGAGAAGAGCTGTAAAAAGTAAATTGGGATATAATAGAATTGAATGAAATTGAAATAACGGGGGAATCTTAAATAGAGTCATAAAATTTGCTTCAGAGGACATGAAAGGAACAAAGATAAAGGAGTTGGTTTTCTTGTTAATTAAAATCGTGCAGGTAACATAAAATAATTTTATAGTATCAGTGATAGAATTGCAGGGCCGATTATCAAACTAAATAAAAATCATAAAAGAATGATCATGCAAACGTATGTACCAACGATAGAGAAAGAGAAACTTGTCATGAAGATTTGGATATATCTTGAAAAAACATAACATCCTATTTGAATTTGTTTTGTGTGATTTCTTTGGTAAATTAGTTTAAAAAAGAGAGAAAAATATTCTGTAAGCAAATTTGTAGAGGAACAAGAAATGATAGAGGAGATATGCTTGTAAAATTTACTAAAAAAAACTTTTTTTTATGAAAATGAACATAGAAGATGGACATGGAGAAGCCCACATGTTGATACGAAAAACAAAATTAATTTTATTCTAAGTGAAAAGGTAATTTAGTTAAAGATGTAATAGTGTTAAAGTCAAGTAACCATAGAATTGTGAAAAGTAAAATTCGACTAGAACTATGGAAAGAAAGAGAAAAACTAATTTTAAGAAAGAAAATAAACACTCCTGTAAAAAGAGAAAAATACGATGAGTCTAGTTTAGTAATACAAAATAGGCACTCCTAGCTACACGACGAAAGGATAGTAAATAAAAACTAAATGAATAGTAATTAAAAATTTTTTTTATTGGAATCAGCACAAAAGATAGGTGGAAAAGTTTCTAAACAAGATCAAGGAAAAATATCCGAGAACACCAAAAAATCTAATAAAGGAAAGATTGGAAATAAGGGCAAAATCCGAGTGACATAAAATAGAATTAGCAGAACTGTCTAAAACAACAAAAAAATGAAAAATACACGCTATTAGTAAACTTACCAAAATTGAGAAAAAACTAAAGAGAGGAAGAAGCATCAAGTTAACGAAAAGAAGACTTGGAACAGGGTGCCAACAGATATTCTCTTTAATAGTTGAAAAGGGATATATCAACAAAAGAAATGGAGTGATAAACGTTGAAGATTTCTATACAATAATATACAATGGTGATATAAGACATACAATTTTCAAAAGAAATAATTAAACACCTGAGCCGGTACCCAAAAGTAAAAGTATAAGTAAAGAAAGCATTAAAAGTCAGGAAAGGAGACAAAGCAGAAGATTGCCTAACAAAAGATTTAATAATAGATAGGGGATATTTCATAGAAATAAATTTCATTAAACTTTTCACCAAATGTCTGCAAGCCTACTCTACGCGGTCAGCTTAAAAAAAAATATCATTATACTAATGCACAAAAAGAGAGACACAAAAGATCTGAAAAATTATTGCCCAATAAGTTTACTCACAGTAATATATAAAATATCTACAAATATATTTAGAAAGAAGGGAATAAATCTAGATTTTAATAAACCTTAAGGTTTTAGAAGAGAGTATTCAACAACTGACCATATCCATGTTATTAACAAGCTCATGGAAAATTCAACTGAGTATGACAAGCCACTATGTATGACATTTAAAGACTATGAGAAAGCTTCTGATTCTGTCAGGACTTTAGCAATAATGAATGCCCTTCAAAGAAGAGGAATAAATGGAAGATACATATGTTAGAGCACTTGAAGATATCCATAGGGGTAGTACATCAATCGTAAAAATACATAAATTTTGGGAGATTTCAATTGAGAAAAGGAGTTAGACAAGGAGACCATACCAGTACTAAATTATTTACAGCGAAAGCAGAAATGTATGAATGAAAATGAATAGGAGTAAAACTGAGATAAAGTTCAATGACAATGCAGAGAAGCAACAAATAAGAGTTAAAGACAAATCTCTATAGAGAAGGTGAAGGAATATACGCACTTAGAACAGGCAGTAAGGGTTTCTCAAGGAAATGAGACCGAAATTCAAAGATGGAGAGCTGTTGGTAAACAAAAAGAGATTATGAAAATTAAAAAGGCACTTTCTCTAAAAAGAATAGTATTTAATCAAATGGTCCTACCAGTATTAAGTTATGCATCAGAAATTTGCAGCTTTACTAAAGCCTTCGAAAATAAGCTATTTACAAATCAAAGTGCTGTGGAAAGAATAATGGTGGGAATAACTCTAAGAGACAGAAAAAAGCAACACGAATACGAGAGCAAACTAAAGTGTAGGATATTCTAACAACATGTAAGAAAAAGAAATGTGCGTGTGCATAATGTACCAACCGTGTGTCTCACGATCGTACATAGTAACGACATTTCATTTTGTGTATATATTATGCTTGTATCTTCGCTCTCCCCTCGCACTGACAAGAACCTGAAATAACATGTCTGCTTTTCTCACCGTTAACTGTTAACTGGCGCGGTGTCGGTTGAACAGGAAATTTCCTGTTATGTCTTTTATGCCCTTTTTGCCTGGAGTTTATGTGAGTTATGTATATATAAACGAGTGTCCTGTAATAAAACTTACTCAGTTGCTTTCATCCTGCCATTAAGTCACAACCTTCTATCGGCCCATTACATTGGTGACCCCGGAGTGACTCTCTCCTCCCGCCTCCGCCCCCCTCACCGTTACTATGTATCCCTCAAAACATATCTTCTGCAGCAGTACTAACCGTCGCCAGCCGTCCGAATAGCAAGGCTTTCTTAGCTCTCTCAACAACCGTTGGGGGACCAAAGGGCTTCGCTCGCCCTCAGGGAAATGACCAGTATCACTCGCCTGCATAATCTTTAAGCATGCATACACACACATACATATATATATATATATATATATATATATATATATATATATATATATATATATGTATATGTATATATATATATTCATATGTATACAAAATATATAAATATACATATATATATATATATATATATATATATATATATATATATATATATATATATATATATATATATATATATATACAATTATATAATCATAACATATATATATAATGTATATATATGTGTATATATTATAAATATATGTAAGATGTAAATATATACAAGTAAAATAGTTCCTTATTGTAACATGAAAATACATGTCAACAAAAACCGTCCTTTCAAAAAAATTCTTTTTGAATGATAATTCTTATGAAGAATAAGTTACTACATTTATGAAATTTAATATCTTTTAATATTTTGGAGTTGCTAAGTTTATGCAGTTAATCATCTTTTAATCTTTTCTGAAGTAGGTGATAAAAACAAATTTTTCAGCAAAATAGGTGGGGCTGGCTATACAGCCCTACTACTCTTGCGCCCATGCACTGTGAACTCCTTAATGATAATAATAAAATGCATAGCAATTCATATAATGCATATCTTTCTAAATATTGTTTTAAAATCTTGAGGGATATGCAACGGAGTTGTG
>NC_090730.1:138232936-138237936 GCF_036898095.1 Palaemon carinicauda
TGAGTACTGAGATGTAAGTGGTATGTGTACGCTGGATAACTGGTTATTAAACTGGACCAAAAGAGCACCGGGAATTTTTTAATGCTCTCTCAGTTTGATATGAATCTAGCAGCTCTTCTCTGCAAGGAGCATGTCAAGCGGTAATTAATTCTGGACTATGCATCTGTGGGGAGTCAGTTGGAGAGGGGCACGCTTATCATGTTGGTCCAAGGTCATGGAATCTCTGCACATTTCCTAGATTTTTTTTTCAGATATGTTTATCTTGAAATGTTCATCTCCATAAACTTGGATCGCCTTATTGATTAGATTTGAAAAAATAAAAACGCTAATTATGTATTTTCGAGCACAGCTGTAGGTGAATGAAAGAAACAGAAATCATAATTCATCCAATAACCCAAAATCATCTTTAACATTACATCATCATGGTAGTGATAGATTTATTACTTTCCCGTTATAAATTTTTCTGAATTCGACAGATACATTCATGAATTGAAACAAACTCCTATTCATCTTGATGATGTCATGATGTCATGAGCCCAACGAAAATCTTCAATCTTTTAACCTGTGTAATTTCTTATCCCACCCGTGAAGCGAAATCTCATGAAATATTTTCCTCCAATTCTAAGGCTGTCAGTGAGAAAGCTCATCAAAAATATCAGGAAATAATAGAGAGGTTGAAAAGTTTTTATGGCCAAGACCCAAAATTTTTTTCATACATATTTATCGAGGGCAGGGAAATCTATCGTGGAATACAATATTTATAAAGGCTTTAAGATTGAGGGAAAAATCTCTGACATAACTTCGGAAGATGGTCTCCGATGCTGCTAAAGAGCTAAGCAAGGTTTATAAAAAATTGACACGAGGTTAAAAGAAAAAAAAAATTGATACAGGCAAGGTAGTAGTATACTACTGCTAGAGATTTAGGGGGTTCTTTGAGTGGCCAGACAGTACCACATTGGATCCTTCTCTCTGGTTACGGTTCATTTTCCCTTTGCCTACGCATACACTGAATAGTCATGCATATTCTTTACAGATTCTCCTCTGTCCTCATGCACCTGATAAAACAATTCTTCTTTACCCAAGGGGTTAACTACTGTATTGTAATTGTTCAGTGGCTACTTTCCTCTTGATAAGGGTAGAAGAGACTCTTTAGCAATGGTAAGCAGCTCTTCTAGGAGAAGGACACTCCAAAAACAAACCATTTTTCTCTAGTCTTGGGTAGTGTCATAGGCTTTGTGTCATGGTCTTCCACTGTCTTGGGTTAGAGTTCTCTTGCTTTAGGGTACACTCGGGTACACTATTCTATCTAATTTCTCCTCCTCTTGTTTGGTTAAAGTGATTATGGTTTATATAAGAAATATTTATTCTAATGTTGTTGTTGTTCTTGGAATATTCTATTTTTCCTCATTTCCTTTCCTCACTTTCCTCTCTGTTGGGGCCCCTGGGCTTAAAGCATCTTGCTTTTCCAACTAAGGTTATAGCTTAGCAAGTAATAATAATAATAATAATAATAATAATAATAATAATAATAATAATAATAATAATAATAATAATAATAATAATAATAATAATGATAAAGGGTTATACTGAGCAGTCACTAAAAGGGTTCCTATAAACATAACCAATCACAATTATTATTATTATTATCATTATTATTATTATTATTATTATTATTATTATTATTATTATTATTATTATAGAAATACTTCTTTTGACGATAAACAACAACTATTACTGTTACTGTTATTGTGAAAACGGTTGTCATATTCATAATTTGGTAATTATCATTACTGTTATTACCATCATGAACATAATTACCTTCGCAAAGTTCGTTGCGAAGGTTATGTTTTGATGAGTGTATGTTTGTGTGTATGTTTGTGTGTTTGTTTGTATGTTTGTGATTTGCACAACTCAAAAACTATTTGACCAAATCTCATGAAATTTGATGGGATAATTGGCCATGTTCTAAGAACAATTTGATTGGATTTTGGGAGTGATTGGGTCAAAAGCCAAGGTTAAGGGCACGAAAAGGTAAAAAACAAATCACAGAACTCAAAAACTATATGACCGAATCCCATGAAATTTCGTGGGATGATTGGCCATGATCCAATGACAATATGATTGGGTCAAAAGTCAAGGCCAAGGTCACGAAAAGGTCAAAAATTTATTTCTACCATATCGAGTCCAGTTTTTATCTGATTTGCATGAAACTAGTGCCAAAAGGTGCATAATTTAATTGCCCAACTTGTGATATACAACATGATATGGTGATGTCATTACCCTTGTTTATTTATGTTTGCATGTTTGTTTATTTGTGATTCGCTCAACTCACAAACTATTTGACCTAATACCATAAAAAATGGTGGGATGATTGGCCATGATTCAAGGACAATTTAATTAATTTTAGAAATGATTAAATCAAAGGTCAAGGCCAAGGTGGCGAAAAGGTCGTAAACATCTTTTTGCCATATCGTGATCAATTTTTATCCGATTTGTATGAAACTAGTACTAAAATGTATATAATTTAATTGCCTATCTTGAAATTTATAAGATATAGGCGAACATAGGTGCTCTACCGAGTGCCCGTTCTAGTTTCTATTATTGTTTAAAAAGCCAGCTTCATCTGAGTGGAATCATCCATGAGAGAAAGAAAGGCAAAGATAAAACGCCATTACAGAATACAGATAACTGATTGATTGGATGAACTGGCGTTGCACCGTTCGTGATCACAAACAGAATTACAAGATAAAGAAAAACTGAAAAACTATCAGTAGCGAATATGTAAACAAAAATATTTAAATATTAAAAAAAAACAGATGTTCCTTAAAAGCATCATCTCTTTAGGCAAAATGCGTCTAAGCATCAACGTCCATATCAGCATATAAACATAATCTTACAAAAAAAGAACATTTTTTTTTTTCTTTAGAAGAATGTTGTGACTTCGCGACACTTACAACATTGATGTGACCTGTTGGTAACGTCCTTGCCTGGTGATCGCCAGACTGGTTTCAAGTCCCGCTCAAACTCGTTAGTTCCTTTGGTCGCTGCAATCTCACTATCCTTGTGAGCTAAGGATGGGATTTTTGGGTGATCTTATAGGTCTATCTATCGAGTCATCGGCAGCTATTGCCTGACCCTCCTTGGTTCTAGCCTGGGTGGAGAGGGGACTTGGGCGCTGATCATATGTATATTTGATCAGTTTCTAGGGCATTGTCCTACTTGATAGGGCAATGTCACTGTCACTTGCCACTGCCATTCACGAGCGGCCTTTAAGCATTTAAATCATAATTAACTCGACGGAAGACACTGAGGAAAACAGCAGAAGGATACTTTTGATAATGTTGGGTGTGAGAGCTCTTATCAAAGCGTAGAATTCATCACTAAATCAGTTGAGGCCTATAAGAACAAAAACTAGTTAAACACTCTGTGAGTGCAGACCTCCGTCACTGCAGCTTATTTCTCAAAACTAACGTGCCCTTCCCAGAATCAATTACTCATTTGCAGCTCATTACATAACAGTATAAAATATCTGTAATTTTCGTTACTTTATGATTAAAATTTTGGCTGTATGGTTGATGACCGGAATTTGACATTTTGCTCCACCTTGACCTTGGACTCGACCTTGACCTTTGACCTTAATATGTATTAATTGGCGTGGATTTCATATACTCAAATATGAACCAAGTTTGAAGTCTCTGTGACAACGATGTCTAAAATTATGGTTGATTACGTCAATTAAACATTTTGTTTCACTGTGACCTTTGACCTTAACCTTCCAAAATTTGAATATTCCCAACTTCTTACATAACAATTAATTCCTACAAGTTTCATTTCTCTACGATTAATATTTTGACCAGGAAGCTGTTCACAAACGAATACTCACACACAAACACACGAACAGGGGCGTAAACATAACCTTCCAACTTCGTTGGCGGAGTTAAGGCCGATTCACACGACCCGTTTTCTTTCCGACAGGCTGGCCGTCGGTTAACCGGCGTCTAGCTTTCTACGTGTATTCAAATGCAACTGTGCACACGACCCGTTAGGCAGACGGTGGCCCTCGGACGTCAGCCGTCCGAGTCGGCTCGGCTTTCTTTCCAAGAAACCTCGGCCGGTTTGACGGCCGTTTGCCATCCGTCGCAACCAACGGGTGGATGATGTTTTGTGTGAATGAGGACCTGTATCGTATCCGTTCGTTTTGTGGCCTACAACCCCGACTTTTCCTCATAGTATAGAGTCATAGAAATTAGTTATTTTGTTGTTTACACCTTGTATAAGAGGTTAATTGAACCTTTTCAAGATTATGAGATGTTTGACATGGCAAACAAGATGTATAGAAATAATTTACATAAATAAAAGATATGGAAAATGACTGGAGAGGCATTAAATAAAACAGGTGAATTTATCATAATCTTAATATTCTTGGCGTGTGCATAAAGTATAATGAAATTGCATAACTTATTTTATCAACACAGTTATCAACCAACTTCTTATAGTGTCAGAATTATCGTAATTTACTCGGTGTTCGCGTGACAAATTTTAAGTATCCAATGAAAACCGCGCGCTGGTAAACGGATACTGAACGCCTAGTGTGAATGTAAAACATTTCGACGAAGGTTAGCCACCACCCAGCCTGTCGGAAAGAAAATGGGTCGTGTGAATCGGCCTTTAATGAGCTTTTGCAAATGCAATTTATACAAGATACATTTTTGAAATATACCAAAAAACTGAAAACTTATATTCGAATTGTCTTGTTTTCCTCATTACGAGGAGATGAAGGGAGTCTCCACTTACTACAATAAGACAAAATTAAAGAAAATGTAATTTCTGGACTGCATCATTAATCCTAAACTTACTGTTGTATGATGAACCGATTTCGCTCTGAAAGTAATTTTTGTGAGTAATTTTCATTTTGAACTTTCCTTGCAATTCGGTCATTTGAAAACAAAGACTGGTAAACTGTCCTACTCTTCCCTACCTACTATGTGGAACTCTCAATC